>NW_028246102.1:0-67339 GCF_964263255.1 Lissotriton vulgaris | reverse complement strand
TAAAAGACAATATGACTATATTGTCTGGTGAATATGACTATATTGTCTATTCGGAATAAATGTTTACTGAAATGAACACATGAAAATACCTGGATTAATATTTCATCCATCAGGTTGGACTGTGGCCGAGCTGAACAGAGAAAATGGGTTCTTCAATACATAGTTCATTGACTAGCTACAGTGACCTGTGCTTGCACTCATTCACGCTTCTGAAATACATGGGCATAGCTCTGCAGATCAGCCAGTCCCCAATAGCAGGCACACACAAGGAGTTTTAAACTATACGTGAAAAGGCAAGGAAGACCTGGGGAAAACAGCAGAGAATGGAAGACATGGGAAAGATTGAAAACAATGGGGACAAGAAAAACAATGGGAGACTTGGAAAACACAGAGGACACCGGGAAACAAGGGGAAAGATAAGGGACATGGAAAACATAGGAAATAGACTACAGCCTGGGTAGAGAACATTCCCAAGCGTCCACTCCCTCTGAGTGCCAAAAGTCTCTCAGACCAGTCACAGCGGTGCTATTAGCAGCGTCATGATTGGCTAGGAGAGTATGGAAGCCTGGGAGCCCTCTGTTCCTGGTTCATACAGAGAAGAGGTGGCGGCTGGCAACAGCGACCAGCAGGTAAGCTTTCATTTTTATTTATTTCCTAACCACCCCACCTTCTCCTGCCCCTGCCACTGTCTCCTACCAGCCGCCACGGCTATTGACATAAATCTCTAAGTCTGAGCAGAAAATGCCCTCTCAGCGCAAAGGCAGAAGTGTGAATTATAATACCACAAACCAACCAAAAATGTTCACTGAGCCACCCGAGTCACAGAACCTTTAATTAGCTCAATTGATAACTGCGAACACAAACACCTAGGGCCTCATTTATGAAAAGTGACGCATCGCTGCGTGAAAACAGCGATGCATCACTTTTCATTGCGCCCTCCTTGCGACACCAATGATGCGTCATATTTACAGTATGACGCATCATGTCGCAAGGAGTTACAGATACGTCAGTATTTCTGACGTATCTGTAGGCGCAAAAGTGACGCATTGCTGGAATGTGTCACAAAAGTGACACAACTCCAGCAATGTGTCCTTTCACATGGGGTAAGCCCCATGTGAAAGGGCCTGCGTCAGTCTTATGCCTGCTGTGAGGCAGCCATAAGATGTTGACACATTTGAGTCCTAGAAGTGGCGCAGTGAAATCTCATCGATTACACTGTGTCACTTCCATTACCCTTTCTTGCGTCAATATGCCCCCCTTGCATACATTATACCTGGTGCAGGTATAATGTGGCACAGGGGTTTACAAAGTGACGCATCTACCTAGATGCGCCACTTTTTAAATATGGCGCAACAAGGTGCATTTTTTACGCCACTGGTGCGTCACAAAAAGTGACGCACCGGCGGCGAAAAAGTGACGCCCAGCCTCATTAATAAGGCCCCTGGTGATTTCAGGAAACAAAAGTTGACATTACCATCATTCCCACGCTTTAGTCATCTGTCTTATCTCTGCAGAGTTCAACTGTTTCATTTCGTCCCAGTGCCCTGCATTGTATGCATGCTTGCTAAGCAGAAAGTGAACTCTGTCCTTCTTGCACGTCTGCCAATTAAGAAAATTAGCCTCTATGTGCCTGTGTGCATATGTAAAAAAACATATAATTGAATTAAATGTTAATATTGTTTGATAAAGGCATTTGTTTAAACTCTAGGTTCGCGAGTCGCACCTTTGCGAGTCACAAAAGCCATGATACACCTGGCCCAAAGATCCCATGCAGCAAAAAATGGAAACCGCACGTGAGAAAGACAAATAACATGCTCTAAGAAGACTGGCTTTCTTTTCTGCAGGCGCCGGCCAATCAAATATTAAATAAGACCATTCCCTTTTGTAAGCATGATGCTGGCATTTCAATCAATTTCAAAGGAAACATTAATATTTCTTGCATCACTACCCGTAATATCTCCTTTAGGTGGAGACATATTTAAAGGTTGTTAGCATTCATAGATCCAAACCCAAAAAGGCCATTGACAGTCGCAGAGTAGTAAATTCATTATTGATAGAAGCAGCCCTACCTAGAACTGGTTAATGTCTGGGTTCTGTAGGTAGGTAGGTTGGGGTTTAAAGTGGAGGATGATCTTCGATGCCTAGGCCCCAGATAAATGTCAATCCTTTAAAAAAACTATTCATGCAGGGTTAGATCTCAGACAGGAAAACTACCTTTAATTCTACAGAGATCTAAAGGGTCAGGGCTTTACAGTGAATTTTACGGCTTCAGAATTAGGACCAGAGAAATATTGTTCGTTGTATTTGAACATTACACACTAAACTATCAGACAGATCTATCCCACAAGGTACACAGATATTACCAGTTCAGCATACAGAAGGATTAGGCTAAATAAATGTCCATAAGATACACACATCTTCCAGCCAGGCAGGCCCCTGGCCAGTCAGAAAGCCCTACGTTAACACCTATCCCTCAGCCTCAACTCTGGTTTGGGACAAATATTCAGGGTATTTAACTACTGCACATGCAGGACAGGCTGGCCCTTCAATAGGGTGTGATAAGGTAGTAGTTTCAGAGTGCAATCAATTCAATTCAATTCAAATCTTTATTCGGCACACGTAAAGACACCATAAAAGTACATAGACAATTACATTTTTTATAAAATACTTTAAAAAAAATGTAAAAAGGTTACAAAAGCTAAAATTCATTACGTGCAAAAAAAGGGGGAATTTCCATAATAAGTCTCTGTTTATGGGGCGTTGCAATCGGTTGTTTCTCTTGTGTTCCTTAACCTCATTGCTACCCTGATGAAGCTTACTGTGCAAAACAATGTATAAGAATGTGGGGCTTCCTGCAGAAATTTTAGGGCCATTTTTGCTTGTCTAAATTTAGCCTCTTTCAGGATCCCCACTAGAAATTTGTGTCTGGGAACAGAATAAAAGGGACATAGCAATACAAAGTGAAGGGTATCCTGCGGAGACCTACCGTCGCAGCCGCAGGTACCCTTCGCCTCCAGTGTTAAGGTAAATCCAGAGGGGATGGAGAGTTGATGGTGTAACATGTTGAGTCTGAACCGAGTCATATAAAATCTATCCTGAGCGTTGTGCATCACAGCGAGGAATGGTTCCATTCTATATGTCTTTTTCAATGAGCAATAGGATAAAACAGTGGGTTTGCACTTTTCAGCATCGGCCCTGTTCGTAAGTGTCCATTCTGTAAACAGTTTTTTGACCAATGTTTTATTGTGGGTGTTTAAAGATTCCGGTGCAGTGAAAAAGTTTTTGCAGCCAATTGCTCAAGAGAGTCTTTTACATATTTCAGCCATGGGATGTGGCCCCCTTTATCGCGTTTCAGACAGTCTTTAAGAATTTGTCTGGTGAGGCCCACTTCTGGGTCAGTCCAAATTTTAATCCAAGTCAGAAGTGGTCTGATTTTTATTCAATTTTCAATATATGGCTCCCCTAGTTCTTCATGTGTGATATAGGCTGAAGTGCTCTGTGGCACTTTCAGAATTATTTTGAGAAACTTATTTTCCTCCACCTGGATCTGCTGTAAATGTTTATTTGAGAAACCCCACACTTCTGATCCATACGCTACTTTGGCGCAACAGATTGATCTATACAGAGTTAACACTTGCTCAGGGGACCATCTGCCAAGCCTTCTCCCATAGCCCATTATGGCCCCTGATGACGCTACCAGTTTCGCTGCATGTTTATCCATCAGGGGTTTAAAATGTAAATGATCATCGAACAGCACACCTAGATTCGAGAATGTCTTGACTTGGCCTAATTTGTGTGACCCAATCTTATATGTAAAGTTCCTTTTTTCTCTGCCTCCCGCTGTCATGATGTAGGATTTTTCCAAGTTGGCTGATAGATCAAGTTTAGCCATGAAATTGACAAATCCATCAATCAGCTTCTGGAGCCCCAACGGTGTTCTAGCTAGCAGCACCGCGTCGTCCGCATAGAGCAATACGGGCACCTCTCGATGTCCTATTCGGGGCGAATCCACACGCAATTTGGATAGTTCATTGTCCAGATTGTTAATATAAACAGAAAACAAAAAAGGCGCTAAAATACAGACCGGCCTCACTCCACTCGTACATAAGAATTGCTCCGTCCTGCTTCCCTCTTGGTTGAATCGGACCGTTGCATAGGTGTTCCAATGTAGGGCCTTCAGGAGATCAACTAGCTTTTGTTCCACTCCTAGATTTGTCATTAGTGCCCATAGTTTTTCTCTGTTTACACGGTCATGGGCCGCGGAGAGGTCCATGAACCCCATGTGTATAGCCCCCGTGCCGGCAAGGATGTACTTGGCTGTCAAAAGGTATAGATTCAGGCATTGGTCAGTAGTGGATCTGCCCTCTCTGAACCCGTATTGAATGTCTGTGAGGATTTGGTTCTCATCCGCCCATTCCTGTAGTCGATTTAAAATGGCACGGCCCAGCACCTTAGCCGTCACGTCGATAAGGGATATAGGACGGTAACATTGTGGGTCGTCCCGGTTCCCATTTTTATAAATTGGAACAATTGTTGCCGTTGACCAGGAACGAGGCAGTCCTGCCACAACTGCCTCATTGAGGACCCTCGTGAGTATGGGAGCCCACAGCTATATGTTGCTCAGATAGAGGTCAGGGGGTATACCATCCGGGCCAGGTGCTTTGTTTTTACTGGTATGCACCTGTTACAACGCATTCGTTACTCCGCACTACCATTACAACGCGACTTTTATAACGCATACCATTACAACGCATTGCGCTGGGGGGCGCTATAGGATAGGGAATAAGTATAATTTACTATCCAACACCTTCCCTAGGGTCCACGGGGTCTGGAGTTAGAATAGTAAATTATACTTACCACTATCCAGCACCCCAAAGCGCTATGCGTTGTAATGGTATGCGTTGTAATGGTCGCATTGTAATGGTAGGTAGTTGTAACGGTATGCGGAGTAACATGGTACATCCGTTTTTACTTAGTCCTAAGATTGCCAGTTCCACTTCTGCCAGGGAAAAGTCTAATCATGTAGTCGGGTTTAGCCTTAGTCCTTCATCCTGGGTTAGTTGCCCTGTGTAGTTATACAGACTCTGGAAGTGGGTGTACCATTGCTCTGGTAAGATGGTGTTTATTAATTTGGGCCCACCGGGATCCTGGAAGCACGGTGTGTTTATGACTTTCCAGAACCCTGACATGTCTCCCTTTTCTGCCGCCTCCCTTAAGTCCTCCCACGCTTGTGTTTGTAGGCTTTTTTTACGGGATTTCAGGGCCTTTTTATATTCTGATCGGAAGTGGGCTATTTTAGTGTTATCCCTGGGGTGCAACTTAAGGCTAAGTTTAAGATTTTTGTGAGCCTTAGTGCAATCTTGGTCAAACCAACGGGGAGTAGGGGCTATATTGCTGCCTTTGGTGGTCTTTAATAGAACGTCCACATGGCGTGCGATTTCCTCAAATGCACTGACCACCATTGCTCCCTCTATGCTGGGATAGAGACATATATTTATTGCGTTTTGCCCTGCTGTTATTAGGCTTCTATAAAATGTGTCTCCATCTGTTCTGGCCCACTTGATCCTCCTCCCCTGATCCACCGCCTTTTCTATAGTGTCTGTTCTATGTGATGGTTTCTTGCAACTAATACCTTTTAGTTCTAAAACCAGAGGATTGTGGTCACTAAATATGCTTATGTCAATTGCCATGCTACTGGTGCTTCTTTTTATTGTGGGCGAAACCATAACAAAGTCAATATACGAATGACAGCCTTTGCCCTTAAATGTTGGGTTAGGATCTCCATTGCTGCCTAACTCTATCAGGTCCATTGTGTGGACCAGATTGTGCCTTTTTGTTATCTTCTCTAGTTCCCACCCTTCTGTGGTGTGCGCAAACTGTGGGCCATTTAAAACAGTGCACCGTGACCAGTCTTTATTCAGTGGTCTCAGGTTCTCGCAGAGGTGACAGTTAAAGTCCCCCGTGAGTATTATGCTGGGGGAGTTTGCTCTCTTGTTTGATGATATCTGCCCGTCTAGACGGGAATCCAGTTCTTTTATTACGTTCTCTCTTCCCTTCAAGCCCACCGCATTATACCAATTTAGCAGTAGGAAATTGATCCCTTTAGAGCGGTACCCTATCGCTTGCATGTTTTGTGAATCCCAGTTGTAGTTAAACCAGGTCCCTTGGATAAGGAGGTCTACATATATAATAAGTCTTCCGATCGCTCTCCCTGATGATGATCTTACAGCCCGGACAGAAAAACATTTAAAACCCTCTATGCTGTACAGATTAGGGTCGACCGCCCAAGTCTCTTGCAGGCATATAATTTGGAAGTTATTTATGTACTTTCGCCATTCCTGGGTCTCTTATTTGGCCGCCAGGCCTGCAACGTTCCATGATATGATTTTAAGACTATCCTGGGTATCCGACAATGCAGATCCTTTCAGTTCCCTTATTGAACAAGTTTTCTTGTCTTCCCCTGCTGGTACTATTTGCTCTGTCCCCCCTTTTTGTTCTTGTGCATTCCTTATGCTAGCCCGCCTACAGCCACTTTCTTCTAGGGTGATTAATGTGCGGTTTCCTGTCCCTGGGGGCTCTTCCCCAACTAGCCTCATGTCAGGTTGTGAGATGCTAGTTTCCTCGAGTGCGAGTCAGTCCACCTCGTCCAGTGCACAGAATATATTCCAATGGGCATACTGGGATAGGAAGGGATCGTAGGTGGGTATGACCTGATGGGGTGTTTGCCAGTGATGAAATCTGTGCTGGGGTTCTAACTGGTGAACCCTAGTCACAGGTGCCCTATTTGACTGCCTGGGTCTTTGAGGTGTGATTGGATAGAAGTATGATAAGTGTAGCGGGTAGATCTGTGTATTTGTTCTACTAGAGGGCACGTTGCATATATAGTTCACTGCAGCGGTGTCTCTAAAATTGATTGTTATAATGTCCCCTGCTATTGTTTTTATTCCTCTCCCTATCCACTCCCCTCTTCTGACCGCTAGAATTTCACCGGAGATATTTGGGGGTAAAGGTCTATTTGCCCTTAACCATTGCACACATTTATTTTTTTAATCAAAGTGTGTTTCCTTTTTCCCCTCTTTCGGGGGGGGAACTCCTGTCAGTACAACAACAAAAGGCAAAGCTTCTGGTGGAAGGTTAATTGTATGAGAGCAAGCCAATCTTGTTTTTTCGGGTGGGGCTTTAGGCGGAAAGTTGTTTATAGTAGTACTATTCTTTGGATTGTGGCCCATTTTATTGTTTGATACTGAGGGGATTCCCTTTCCTTGCTTTGTTTGTACTTGTGGGGAGGTAATAGTAATGCTATGGTTCGGCGAAATAGGCGCTTTGTTGACTTTTGGGGTATTAGTTTGAGTACCTTTCTTTGGATTATTTATAGGGAGCTTTCTAGCTGGTACTACCTTATCCTTGGGTGTGTTAGTAACGATTCCCCCTTCTTGGCCTGCTTTGACCGGTATACTGTCATGTCCCAATTGCCTAGCGGTTCCTACCCCCTTGTTATTTATTAGGGATGTTAATCTGTCAATCTTTGACATAAGGGGTTTAATATGGGAAATGATTGTTTCTTCCAGGTCTGCCTTAAGGTCGGCTACCATGTTTGCCACCCAGCAAGGTATCCCTGGTGTAGAGTTAGTAATTGGTGCCACTAGATTATGGTTAGTCGTATGAATTCGCCCCTTTTTTTTGTTGCATACACGAGCTTCTTTAGCTCTTTTTGACTCTTGTTTATTTGCACTTGCCCTTTTTATGACACGCGCAGGACTTGGGTTAATCTGGGTGTTCTCAGTACCTCTGTTGGACTCAATAGGGGCCTGTGCACGCGGGAGATCTGCATAGAAGAGGTAAAACAAAAACGTATATCTGGGGCATCTGTAGCATCTATTGTAACTACTGAGAGGTCATCTCCTACATCTTGTACATCTTGGGAAATTATGGTCGCTGGTAAAGAGAGCCTCCTTTCCGTGTTAACTATTGCAGTGGTTACTACCCCTATGGTTTGTTGTAGCATTTTGTCATATCGCTGTTAGTGTGGGTAGTGGCTGGGGTGTATCGGCCTTCTGTTTGGTATTGGATCATAGCGTGGGCATCCTGGTAGTTTTGGTCACCTTCCTCATACTACTCAGGTCTGTGCTTGGCAGTAATTTTAGAGTTATCTCCCCTAACAGGGTTCTCTTCCTAAGTTGCACGGGTGATAAGCCACTCAGTGTCAATTGGCGAAACTCAGGGTACAAAATAGAAGAACTTGCGTGCTTAATTGTACCTTGTAATGCAGTCTGTCCAGGTAATGGAGACTCGCCAGTAAAGAGTAAGTGGGGTGGCCCAGCCCAGCCTCCTCCAGCCTCTTGTCCCGGGCTTCTCCCGGCGACGCTCGCGCAGCGTAGAGGCACCCGCTCTGACGAACCTCCCCGCTGATTTTAAGCACCTCCGTGCGCGGACTGGTCGTTGGCGGCTTCCTGCTGATTTGCCTGCTGGGACCTGTAGTCCCCCCCTGAGCGTGGCCGTGCCAGATACCAGGAGGCTTGTGGCGGCGTTGGGGAGACCGGTCCCAGGAGCGGGGAACAAGAAACTGCGGTGTTTGGGGTGGCAGGTGAGTGAGTTCTCCCTCGAAAGTTTGTGCAAGTGGCAGCAGCGTGGAGGCACCCGCTCGGCCAAACCTCCCTGCTGAGGCACCCCAGAGTGCAATCTAATAGCCTTGCCCATTTACTGGAAGATTACTTAGAAATATGTGTTCAAGCAAGTAAAACGCTATTTTGCCTGGGGAACTGAAAATGCTTACCCCATAGCTCCAACAGCCTTCAGCAAACCTTTCTCCAGATTGAACCGGATTTACAGGCTTAAGTGGTAGAAGTAGCCATCAGAATACAGAGATCTTAATGGCTCTAGTGGGTCCCAATAATTGGAATAATTCATCAGTGTAAGTAGGTCTTACTGTCTGATAGCAGGAATAGTTCTCTGGTTAAATATTGAGCAAGCCACTGGTAGAAAGACTATCTCTGAAGTTACAAAAGTGTAAATAAGCCAACTATATCATGCCCCCACTAACTTCCTGGAGCAGCGAGAGTATGGGTAAGACACAAAACACGGTAGGAATCTTATTTTCTCAAGCCATAGGGGATCTCTTTCATCCGAGAAGGCTGAAACGTTAAATACAACAAGCACATATAAACATAATGGTGTATGTTGGACTTGACCCTTTTTGCGCGGTCATTCCTGAACTTTTTGCCATACTCCTGTATTTTTTCTGACCTGTTGTTGGCTGTTATATGACTATGGGCACTTTACCACTGCTGATCAGTGCTAAAGTGCATATGCTCATCCTATGGTAAAGTGATGTATGGAATAGTGACTCCATGATTGGCTGGTTTGGTTTACTTGTCAGACCGTAGTACAGTGCACTGAGCGTGCCCAGGGCTTGTAAACCAAATGCTGCTGGTGGGCTTGCAGCACTGGTTGTGCCACCCACAGAAGCTGCCTGTAAAAGTGTGTCTCACGTCTGCCATTGCAGAGTATGTGGGCGGTCTGGTACTGCCATGTTGCTGGGGCAAGTGTACCCACTTGCCAGTCCCTAAACCTTCCCTTTTCTGCATATTAGTCACCCCTATGGTAGGCTCAAGGGCAGCCTGTATTGTAGGTAAAAAATTTGACAACCACTGTGTGTGTGTGGCATGTCCTAATAGTGAATTACAGACATTTTCGTTTTTCACTTTTGCAATGCTAACTGTTCCCCATAGGCCAGAATGGGCAGTTTGATTATTGCATCTTATAATCCTAACTGACTCAGGGTACTAGGAGGAAATTCGAGTGTAGTATGCCTGAAGTCTGAATGATAAAATACATCTTTTAGTGAAGGTGGTTTTAACATTCTGTGTTTGAAAATACCACTTTTAGAAAGTAGGTATTTTCTTGCCTAACTATCCAAGCCTGCCTCTGCTAGAATGTGTATTCCTTGTCTGGAGTTTGAGTGACAGGGGCTGGGGGATTCCAGGAGACAGGGTGAGTCAGCACAGGGCTGAATCGAGAGAACTGCATGTAGATGGGTGAGAGGAGTTGCACCTGGGACCTGAATAGGGCTGTGCCTTCCCTCCACAATGCTGTCTCCACCTCCTGTGGTTCGTCTGATGTCCCTGGCCCACACTGTAACAGGAAAAAGTAGTCTTGTCAACAAAGTGCTCCAGGACTGCACAGTATTGGTTTGGACTGGGTACAGGACACTCTGCCTTCAGAGGACAAAGGATTTGCTGGTATAAATATTGGGACCCAGACCCTAGAATTTTAGAGAAACTGAGGAGGAGATAATCCCTAAGCTGAGCGCTGTTTGGGGGATTGCCCTGCATTGGTTGCCTGACTGCCACAGAAAGGAGAAAGGACTTTGTACTACTTTCAAATCAACCTGTAAATGATCTCCAAGGTCTCAGGGACAACAGACTTCACCAACCAGCTCCCCTGCCTTCCCTTGCTGGGAATTGAAGTGCCTGCTGTTGAGCTGGGCCTTCTGAGAGACTGCATGTTGCTGGGAGCTGGAAGCGCGACTCAAGATGAAGAAGGGTGTCGCCGCCTCAGCCATTGTCATCGCATCACCGGAGAAGTGTGTTGCTGTCGCAGCAGATGGCATCGCATCACCAGAGGATTGTGCCGCCGCTGTTGCCATCGCCTCACCCGAAGCGCCTCGCATAACCGGAGAAGAGTGTCGACATCTCAGCAGATGCTGTTGCATCACCGGAGAAGCGTGTCGCAGGGCCTGTCACGGCTCAGAAGAATCGTTGAGTCGCCACACGGCCGTCGCGTGTGCACGCATTGTTGTCACATCACAAAGAAGATGCCATTATGTTTCATTGCACCGGATCTTCATCACATCACGGCGCTTCTGGTCGCATTGCCACGGAAACGCAATAAGAAACTGACGGGTCACCTCCCCATGCAGAGAAGAACCGACGCATCCCCTATGCAGCAGTAGGGACCCGACGCATCACCGTACTTGCGTGTAAGGAATCAACACATCTCTTTCCCTGCAACACTTTTGTTGTATAGCGTTACGCATCCAAAGGTACATTGAACTCAAAGTGTCGCATTTTAGATCTAAAGTAAGCGTGGGCGTAAAATCCGTTTCGCGGGCGAATTTGCGGATTATTGACAATTTTGCGAATCGCGCAAATTTACCCAATAATCCGCAAATTCGCAAGCTCCAAATTATTTTTCTTGGTCGCGCTTGAAAAATACAATATCGCGCGCGCGGCATTGACTCTGAGCCTGCCATGTTGTTTTTCTCCCTGTTTTGCGTGTGCTGCGCCATTTTCGTTCTTGCTGCGTGATCGCACGAGAGTTTTTTGAACGCAATTACTTCATCGCGGCTTGCCATCTTGCACGGCAAGAGTTTGACAACGCGAGTATGTCATAAAGACCCGCGACGGTACGCAGCTGGCTTCCGGCAGGAGGTTTGAACAGATCGCATTCCCAAAATTTCAAAAATTGCAATTCTGCACAAGAAATCACCACAGGAAGCATAAACCTTGTGAAAATGATAATTTTGATCAGAATAACTCCTGAGATTGACATTTGGCTGCACTTTTTGGTGCAGGAGTCCATTTTGTTGGGGGGGGGTGGGAGGAAGGAAGTGCCCCAGAGTCTCCAACTTCCTGTTCCTGTCCAGCAGGCTCCTCCCAGTGCTTTGTCCATGTCCTGGTCACTTTTCATTTGGATCTGCAACTGGAAGGATTACTCTTTGTGGCTGCTGCTGGATATTTGTATTTGAGGACTTTTTGGACTTTGGAGTTTGGATCACTTTTGAACTTGATATTTTTAAGTAAGTTGCTGTTTGTTTGGGGCATTGCAGTTGAGGCAACTCCAGTTCTAAAACCTTTTTCACAACTTTAAGAAAATATATATTGTGTTGGGTAGCTAGCCACAGTATCCAGTAGGCCCAGGTTTAGTCATGGGTGCATGATACAACTGTTTCTATGATTTTTCTTAAACTTAAATCTTATTTATGTCATGGAATTTTAGCTCACTGTTATATGTTGTTTTTTGTTTTAATTTTAGGGTGCCTGTAAAGCCTCACTAGCCAGTAGGCCCAGGAGTACTCAGTGGTCCATGGGCCTAGTCTTTCTCTGGGGTGTCTTGGTTTTAAACATCATTGAGGGCATGGATGGCATGGGATTTTGGTGATTTTTGAGTGTCTTTCGATTTTTGGGGGTGCTATTGGGGCCTGGCCATGTGGGTGGGGGCCATCTTGAGGCCTGGTACAGGCAGGGCCTGGCCATGTGGGGGGGTCAAGGGGCCATTTTGAAGGCAGGCAGTGTGCTCAGGCCTGCACCCACTTTGCCTTGCTTTCAACCATTATGCCCAAGGGCTACTCAGTGGTGAATGGGCCTGGTCTTTCTCTGGGGTGTCTTAAATTTAAACATCATTGAAGCATGGATGGCATGGGATTTTGGTGATTTTTGAGTGTTTTTCGATTTTTGGGGTTGTTGTTGGGGACTGGCCATGTGGGTGGGGGCCATCTTTAGGCCTGGTACAGGCATGCCCTGGCCATGTGGTGGGGGTCAAGGGGCCATTTGAAGGCAGGCAGTGTGCTCAGGCCTGCACCCACTTTGCCTTGCTTTCAACCATTATGCCCAAGGGCTACTCAGTGGTGCATGAGCCTAGTCTTTCTCTGGGGTGTCTTAAATTTAAACATCATTGAAGCATGGATGGCATGGGATTGTGGTGATTTTGGAGTGTTTTTCGATTTTTGGGGTTGTTGTTGGGGACTGGCCATGTGGGTGGGGGCATCTTGAGGCCTGGTACAGGCAGGCCCTGGCCATGTGGTGGGGGTCAAGGGGCAATTTTGAAGGAAGGCAGTGTGCTCAGGCCTGCACCCACTTTGCCTTGCTTTCAACCATTATGCCCAAGGGCTACTCAGTGGTGCATGGGCCTAGTCTTTCTCTGGGGTGTCTTAAATTTAAACATTGTTGAAGCATGGATGGCATGGGATTGTGGTGATTTTTGAGTGTTTTTCGATTTTTGGGGTTTTTGTTGGGGACTGGCCATGTGGGTGGGGGCCATCTTGAGGCCTGGTAAAGGCAGGCCCTGGGCATGTGCTGGGGGTCAAGGGGCCATTTTGAAGGCAGGCAGTGTGCTCAGCCCTGCACCCTCTTTGCCTTGCTTTCAACCATTATGCCCAGGGGTACTCAGTGGTGCATGGGCCTAGTCTTTCTCTGGGGTGTCTTGAATTTAAACATCATTGAGGGCATGGATGGCATCGGATTGTGGTGATTTGTGAGTGTTTTTTGATTTTTGGGGTTGTTGTTGGGGCCTGGCCATGTGGGTGGGGGCCATCTTGAGGCCAGGCACAGGCAGGGCCTGGCCATGTGGTGGGGGTCAAGGGGCCATTTTGAAGGCAGGCAGTGTGCTTAGTCCTGTACCCACTTTGCCTTGCTTTCAACCATTATGCCCAAGGGCTACTCAGTGGTGCATGGGCCTAGTCTTTCTCTGGGGTGTCTTGAATTTAAACATCATTGAGGGCATGGATGGCATGGGATTGTGGTGATTTGTGAGTGTTTTTTGATTTTTGGGGGTGTTGTTGGGGCCTGGCCATGTGGGTGGGGAGCATCTTGAGGCCTGGTACAGGCAGGGCCTGGCCATGTGGTGGGGGTCAAGGGGCCATTTTAAAGGCAAGCAGTGTGCTCAGGCCTGCACCCACTTTGCCTTGCTTTCAACCATTATGCCC
Organism: Lissotriton vulgaris; assembly: GCF_964263255.1. NCBI lineage: Eukaryota > Metazoa > Chordata > Amphibia > Caudata > Salamandridae > Lissotriton > Lissotriton vulgaris. Next base: position 53,637 of record NW_028246102.1, on the reverse strand, counting down.
AAGGCCTACTCAGTGGTGCATGGGCCTAGTCTTTCTGTGAGGTGTCTTGAATTTAAACATCATTGAGGGCATGGATGGCATGGGATTGTGGTGATTTTTGAGTGTTTTTCGATTTCTGGGGGTGGTGTGTTGGGGTTTGGCCATGTGGGTGGGGGCCATTTTGAGGCGGGGTACAGGCAGGGCCTGGCCATGTGGTGGGGGTCAAGGGGCCATTTTGAAGGCAGGCAGTGTGCTCAGGCCCGCACCCACTTTGCCTTGCTTTTAACCATTCTGTCCAAGGGCTACTTAGTGGTGCATGGGCCTAGTATTTCTCTGGGGTGTCTTGAATTTAAACATCATTGAGGGCATGGATGGCATGAGATTGTGGTAATTTTTGAGTGTTTTTCTATTTTTGGGGGTGTTGTTGGGGCCTGGCCATGAGCGTGGGGACCATCTTGAGGCCTGGTACAGGCAGGGCCTGGCCATGTGCTGGGGGTCAAGAGGCCATTTTGAAGGCAGGCAGTGTGCTCAGGCCTGCACCCAATTTTCCTTGCTTTCAACCATTATGCCCAGGGGTACTCAGTGGTGCATGGGCCTAGTCTTTCTGTGGGGTGTCTTGAATTTAGACATCATTGAGGGCATGGATTGCATGGGATTGTGGTAATTATTATGTGTTTTTCGATTTTTTGGGGTGTTGTTTGGGCCTGGCCATGTGGGTGGGGGCCATCTTGAGGCCTGGTACAGGCAGGGCATGGCCATGTGGTGGGGGTCAAGGGGCCATTTTGAAGGCAGGCAGTGTGCTCAGGCCTGCACCCACTTTGCTTTGCTTTCAACCATTATGCCCCAGGGCTACTAAGTGGTGCATGGGCCTAGTCTTTTTATGTTGGGTGTCTTGAATTTAGACATCATTGAGGGCATGGATGGCATGGGATTGTGGTGATTTTTGAGTGTTTTTCGATTTTTGGGGGTGTTGTTGGGCCCTGGCCATGTCGGTAGGGGCCATCTTGAGGACTGGTACAGGCAGGGCCTGGCCATGTGGTGGGGGTCAGGGGGCCATTTTGAAGGCAGGCAGTGTGCTCAGGCCTGCACCCACTTTGCCTTGCTTTCAACCATTATGCCCAAGGGCTACTCAGTGGTGCATGGGCCTAGTCTTTCTCTGGGCTGTCTTAAATTTAAACATCATTGAAGCATGGATGGCATGGGATTGTTTTGATTTTTGAGTGGTTTTCGATTTTTTGGGTTGTTGTTGGGGACTGGCCATGTGGGTGGGGGCCATCTTGAGGCCTGGTACAGGCAGGCCCTGGCCATGTGGTGGGGGTCAAGGGGCCATTTTGAAGGCAGGCAGTGTGCTCAGGCCTGCACCCACTTTGCCTTGCTTTCAACCATTATGCCCAAGGGCTACTCAGTGGTGCATGGGCCTAGTCTTTCTCTGGGGTGTCTTGAATTTATACATCATTGAGGGCATGGATGGCATCGGATTGTGGTGATTTTTGAGTGTTTTTCGATTTTTGGGGGTGTTGTTGGGGCCTGGCCATGTGGGTGGGGGCTATCTTGAGGCCTGGTACAGGCAGGGCCTGGCCATGTGGTGGGGGTCAGGGGGCCATTTTGAAGGCAGGCAGTGTGCTCAGGCCTGCACCCACTTTGCCTTGCTTTCAACCATTATGCCCAAGGGCTACTCAATTGTGCATGGGCCTAGTCTTTCTCTGGGCTGTCTAAAATTTAAACATCATTGAAGCATGGATGGCATGGAATTGTTTTGATTTTTGAGTGTTTTTCGATTTTTTGGGTTGTTGGGGACTGGCCATGTGGGTGGGGGCCATCTTGAGGCCTGGTACAGGCAGGCCCTGGCCATGTGGTGGGGGTCAAGGGGCCATTTTGAAGGCAGGCAGTGTGCTCAGGCCTGCACCCACTTTTCCTTGCTTTCAACCATTATGCCCAAGGGCTACTCAGTGGTGCATGGGCCTAGTCTTTCTCTGGGGTGTCTTGAATTTAAACATCATTGAGGGCATGGATGGCATGGGATTGTGGTGATTTTTGAGTGTTTTTCGATTTTTGGGGGTGTTGTTGGGGCCTGGCCATGTGGGTGGGGGCCATCTTAAGGCCTGGTACAGGCAGGGCCTGGCCATGTAGTGGGGGTCAAGGGGCCATTTTGAAGGCAGGCAGTGTGCTCAGTTCTGCACCCACTTTGCCTTGCTTTCAACCATTATGCCTAAGGGCTACTCAGTGGTGCAGGGGCCTAGTCTTTCTCTGGGGTGTTTTGAATTTAATCATCATTGAGGGCATGGATGGCATGGGATTGTGGTGATTTTTGAGTGTTTTTCCATTTTTGGGGGTGGTGTGTTGGGGCCTGGCCATGTGGGTGGAGGCCATTTTGAGGCCTGGTACAGGCAGGGCCTGGCCATGTGCTGGGGGTCAAGGGGCCATTTTGAAGGCAGGCAGTGTGCTCAGGCCTGCACCCAGTTTGCCTTGCTTTCAACCATTATGCCCAGGGGTACTCAGTGGTGCATGGGCCTAGTCTTTCTGTGGGGTGTCTTGAATTTAGACATCATTGAGGGCATGGATCGCATGGGATTGTGGCGATTTCTATGTGTTTTTTTTATTTTTTGGGGCGTTGTTGGGGCCTGGCCATGTGGGTGGGGGTCATCTTGAGGCCTGGTACAGGCAGGGCTTGGCCATGTGGTGGGGGTCAAGGGGCCATTTTGAAGGCAGGCAGTGTGCTCAGGCCTGCACCCACTTTGCCTTGCTTATAACCATTATGCCCAAGGGCTACTCAGTGGTGCATGGGCCTAGTCTTTCACTGGGGTGTCTTGAATTTAAAAATCATTGAGGGCATGGATGGCATGGGATTGTGGTGATTTTTATGTGTTTTTCGATTTTTTGGGGTGTTGTTCGGGACTGTCCATGTTGGAGGGAGCCATTTTGAGGGCTGGTACAGGCAGGGCCTGGCCATGTGCTGGGGGTCAAGGGGCCATTTTGAAGGCAGGCAGTGTGCTCAGGTTCTGCACCCAGTTTGCCTAGCTTTCATCCATTATGCCCAGGGGTACTCAGTGGTGCATGGGCGTAGTCTTTCTGTGGGGTGTCTTGAATTTAAACATCATTGAGGGCATGGACGGCATGGGATTGTGGTGATTTTTATGTGTTTTTCGATTTTTGTGGTGTTGTTGGGGACTGGCCATGTGGGTGGCGGCCAATTTTGAGGGCTGGTAAAGGCAAGGCCTGGCCATGTGCTGGGGGTCAAGGGGCCATTTTGAAGGCAGGCAGTGTGCTCAGGCCTGCACCCAGTTTGCCTAGCTTTCATCCATTATGCCCAGGGGTACTCAGTGGTGCATGGGCCTAGTCTTTCTATGGGGTGTCTTGAATTTAAACATCATTGAGGGCATGGATGGCATGGGATTGTGGTGATTTTTATGTGTTTTTTGATTTTTTGGGTTGTATAACTGATGTTCCTCTGTGTTCCGTTGCTTTTAGGTGCACAAGAGAACCACCAGTGCCAGGAAGGAGTCCTGCAGCGGTGTGTGCAGCACAACGTCATGCAACGTCACGTGTGGCAACAGACAAGACAACTCTGCAACTCGTGCAACTGCGGCCTGCTGTTCTGACATCTGAAGAAGATGGGCACAAAGAAAGGTGGCAGTAGTGCCTCAGCAAAGAAAGTTGCCAGTGCCACTGTCTGTTAGAAGGAGTAGAAGAAGCAAGTGGCACCACCTACCAAGGACACTGGTGTGCCCACCGACACCTTTTTTGGGAGAAAAAAAACTTTGCCTGCAGCAGCAGCGGTGTCCGCCGGGACCAAGCTGGAAGCAGCACCTCCGCTTCATTGAGCTCAGTGCCACCAAGCAAAGTTAGGCCCAAGTCCATGAGTGCCGCAAAGGCAGCCACTTTGGTTGTTCAATCACCATCGATCAGTGATGTTGGCTCATCACAAGAAAGTACCATCCAATTAACGCCGGGTGTAACTCAGCTTGCAAGTGTTCAACAACCACAGCCGCAACGACAACCACAAGTGCAACTAGTACAAGCGCACGTACATGGGCAAGGAGAGGCGCAAGTACATGGGCAATGAGAGGCGCAAGTACATGGGCAAGGATAGGTGCAAGTACGTGGGCAAGGAGAGGTGCAAGTACAAGGGCAAGGAGAGGCGCAAGTACAGGGGCAAGGAGAGGCGCAAGTACATGCGCAAGGAGAGGCGCAAGTACATGCACAAGGAGAGGCGCAAGTAGAGGTTCATGGAGCGGCACAACTGCCTACAATGCTTGTTCCTCCAGAAGTTGGGGCACATCAGGAAATTGATATTGAAGCGGAGGTATTATCCGAGGAAGGCACTCCTCCTGATGATGATCCACCATTGTCTACCAGATCCCCAGCAAGAATAAGGTAAAGGAGGGCTACTACTACTACAAGTTCTTCTTCAAGCCCCCTTCATTCTGATGACCTTGATTGGAACCCACAAATGCAGTCTGAGAGTGAGGCACGCCATGAGCCGACAAAGGTAGCTAAGCCTAAAAGGAAGGTTTCCGCAAGGCTTCGACTTATGGATGATGACGACGAACAAGAAGTGGGGTCTTGTGCTGCTGATGAACAGTCTGATGACAACCCAGTCATCACAGACGTCACTCCAGCCCCAGCGGGCCTGCAGCAGACTAACATTTTCACCCTATCCCGAATGGCTGCTGAGCGGGCTGATCATGTGGGCGGTGTGGCACTGGTACCACCACCAACGCAGTTAACTGCACCACCAAAATGACCTACAGCTTCCATATTTTCTCGTCAGAAGGGCTGGCAGGGACCTCCATCCAGCTCGACCTCCATTACCTCAAGTAGTGGTGCTGTAAGTCAACTACAGAAACAAATTCAGCCACGCCCATCCTCCACTTCATCTGGCATTGAAAGTCAAAGTAGCTCCTTCACCACCAGCAGACATCTCCAGTCCCCAGTTTGGGGCATCTTTACTGTTAGCAAAAATGCGGAAAACATGGTTGTTTGTTCAATTTATAAAGTATTAGTTAGTTGGGGTAAGCTTGGTACCAACTATGGTACCAGAGGCCAGAGAGGTCATCTCAAACAACACCACCCTATCCAGTGGTAAAAGCACCTAAGTTTCATCGAGGAAGCCAAAACAAATCCAAATGTATCCCTTGATATTGCATCTGATGATGATGAGAGGCTGATCGTGCAGGGGGGAAGTGAAGAAGCGACAGCCATTTTTTCTGGTACACCCAGTACCCCTGGCAGCAGCACTGCAGCGGTAGCACCCACACCCTCTACCCCTGCAACATGTATGAGGCACACTAAGAGTTTGGGACAGACACCAATGCCAAAAACTAAATCATAGAGCCTAACTGGTTTGAAGTCTGCATCATCATCATCATCATCATCATCATCATCATCACGTAAAATGATCCAGCCCACCATTACCAGCATGTTTTGGTCGGAACCGCCATTTGAACGCAACCACCCAAAGGTGCTTCTACATAACGCCAAGCTGGCTAAAATGCTAGCGCTGGACCTTCTCCCTTTCTCTTTCGTGGAAGGGGTGGGTTTTCGTGAATTGGTGGCAACAGTCTGCCCTAAATGGAAGGTTCCTAGCCGGTCCTATTTTGCAAGGGTTGCTGTTCCAGCACTACATCAAGATTTGCTGGAGGTGATTGGCACAGCTATTCTGAAGAGTGCTGTTCACACTATCCACATGACAACAGACATGTGGACCAGTTGCCAAGCCCTTGATTACATGTGCATCACTGCACACTGGGTCTCTTTTGCAGGAGTCAAAAAACTGTTAAAACACAAAGATGTTGACACAGAGGAAGTTTTTCAAGCTACTCGCAAACATGCAACAGTAGGCATGTTTGGCATGGAGAAATCTCACACTGCACCTAACCTTTTGGAGGAGTTTAACAGGAAGGTCAATGAATGGCTGCATCCAAGAAATCGCACAGTTGGTTATGTTTCCACGGATAATGGCAGTAATATAGGTAAGGCCATGGAGCACGGATGCTATTTCAGAGTGCCGTGTTTGGCGCACAGTATTAACATCATGATGCAAGCCTTCTTGAAAACAGAAGCACCAGTCGTCAAATTACTGACCCTCTGCCGAAGAATCTGCACACATTTCAGCCGTTCTTTAAAGGCCCCGAAGCAGCTGAGGAGCATTCAATATGAACGTAAACTGCCAGTCAAAGGACTAATCCAGGAGGTGGCAACACTTTGGAACTCAACCTTTTACATGCTTGAGCCTCTGTCTGAGCAGTGGGAGGTAATACATGAGTTTGTCTTTAAACTGGGTTCTATTCATAAAGACATGAGGCTAGAGTTGGAGGAATGGAAGCTAATTGCAAGCCTGACAGACATGCTTCGTCCTTTTGAGCTCTTCAAACGTGAAGTCAGCAGGGAGGACTGTTCTTTGGGCAAAGCTATCCCATTGTTGCGCATGCTAGAGCACCAACTGAAGGAGGTGTGTTCAACGTTCCGAGATGATGATGAAAAGCGAGAAGCATATGATTTGGCGGAGAAGTTATTAAGGCGCCTACTTGACAATGAAGGCTTAAAAAGATACATACAGAACAACATTACATTTGTGCCACTATTCTTGATCCATGGTATAAAAAGGCAGTGGCTAGAAAAGCATTCATTCCTCATGATGAAGCAGATGTTTCAAAGTACAAACATTGGCTAGCTGTGTCAGCCACTCAGTTCGAAAGAGAGCGGCAGAACCTTCAAGGAGGCAGCACAAGTACAACTGAATCAGCAGGCTATCCGGCATCAAGTTCCACTTCTCAATCCGTGGCCGAAGGGAGTCACTTTCCCTCACAGCCGTTAACAACACCAGCAACCATATCATCATCCTCAACTGCACCAGGCCGCAAACAAATATTGTCCAAAGGGGATTGGCTAACTCAGCAAGGGTTAGCTCGGTCCACTAATGAAAAGGTCGCAGATGGTACGCAAAGTGGACCAACCCTGGAGAACCTTGAGTCGGTGGTGCAGGCCTATCTGGATGACCAAACAGACGTCTGTCATAATGAGAACCCATTGGGATATTGGTATACGAAAAGCTCTGACTGATCACCAACCTGGCTCTAAATTATTTGTCTTGCCCACTCGCAAGTGTGTCTTCTTTTCAGTGCTGCTGATGCCATTGTTACTCTAAAAAGAACCCGCCTTTTGCCCAAAAATGTGGAGAGGTTAACAATAACCAAGATGAATCAGCACTTCATACCACCCAATTACAAAATACGTGAATGCACGCAGGAAGAAGAGGACACCGACTTAGGTGACGCCGACGGAAGTTATTCTCCGTCACCAGACCTACTCCCGTCTCAATTCGTAGACTTGGAGGACGAGCTCTGCTTCCCTGACACCGAGGCCTGAAAATTACTTCCTTTTTTCCGTACTTATTCACTTTTATTCCTGTGTGTCTTTCTTTGTTTTGCTACTTTTACCACAACAAAACTCTAATCACCTAATCACAATAAGTCCATCATCAGCACTGTCTTCATCTTATATTCCTTATTGATTTGAAGGTGCCTCAGTCTGCGTTCCTGAGGTTCACAAGTTCACAACTCAATCATGCTCCTTTATACTCCTCCTCCAGACTCCCCCTATCCATTTCCCTCAGCGTTTAGGCCCTGTTCTGTTCCTGTCCTCAGCTGCCCAGCAAGTAGTGGGCAGCTGCTACGTTTAGGTTTTGTTGCGGTGGCGCAACCTGGACTTTGATGTAAGTGTAATTTCTGTGAATTCTCCTGTGCTGCACCTCTGAATGTGTTTTGATGCATCATGTGCCTTGTTCTTACACCTCTGAATGTGTTGTTTATCCATCATGTGTTCTCCTGTGCTGCACCTCTGAATGTGTTTTATGCATCACGTGCCTTGTTCTTACACCGCTGAATGTATGTTTATGCATCATGTGTTTTGTTCCCCAGCCTATACCCCTAAATGTACGGTGATATTTAGTTGGTTGTTTTCTCCTAGTACAGGTGTTCCCTGTGAGGTCCTGGTTCCCTGCATAATATTCTCCTAAGGTGGTTAGGGTTGCGTAGGTGGTACTTACCGGTTACCAGTAGTTACTGGTTGTGTGCTACAGTGATTTATACTCTATGTTCGAAGTGCTAATTCTAACAGTATTTCTAGTTATAAAAGTGCTGATTCCTGACAGTGGTACAAGTGGCCCTGTCTTGTACATATCCCCTGTAAATTCTGCCCGATCCTGTTGCCACATTGTGAAGTGTGTGTTTTTATCTAATGTGTTTTGGTGTAATACAAAGGCTATTTTTTTTTAAACATAACCTTGTGTGGAGTTTCCTTTGTGGTGGGCCTTGGGTGTTGTTGCTAGGGGTGCATGCGCAAACACTTAACTCACATTGCCTCCGAGTTTAGCCTTACTGCTCGTGCAATGTTACCAAGGAGGTGAGCAGGGGTTATCTTGGCGCGTTACTCCCTTGCCCTGACGTGGAAGTGGTGGTCTCTGACTGACTTTGGCGCAAGCCCTGGCCGGTCAGGGATCCCATTTTTAACATTGGCTCTTTCATAATGATGTTGGCAATGATTTAAGGGGGTTTGGTGTTCTTTGATCCAGAATTGGCAGAATGTTGGCCTTTTGGGGTGTTTTGCAGGCGTGTGTGTTTGGGTGAAAACTAAGTGAAAACTAGTCGTAGACCTTCCTTCTTCTTCTTCTTCTTCTTCTTCTTCTTCTTCAAAGAGCGCAGTGGTTCAATTTTGTTCTGCCTTGCTGAGATTCTTGTGAATCGCTGGAACAAGTGACTGTCCAGGTGAGTTTCAAGAGGATCAAAGTAGTGGAAGTTCTGAAAACAGCAATGTTTTGTGAACAGCGCAATTTGCCATCTTTTGAATATACCAGTATTGCATGTTTTTGGGGGGCTGTTTGGGGGGCTTCTAGGTTTCTGTGGGTGGGTTTTGGGGTCTGAGAGCACTTCTGGCACAGTCTAATGTTGATTGCATTTGTTTTTCATGAAATCCATGGTGGAAAAGGGGAGTTAGGGCCTAGCTGCATAGCGTATTTGGACTGAATGGAAGGCAGGACCATTTTTGCTTTTTGCCAGTTTGGGGGTGTTCTGCTTTTGGGCGGGTGGCTGCAGGGGGCTGGGGGCATAGCTTGGTAGGTCTAATATCGGAATCAAGTGTTTAGGACCAAATCGGCGGTGAAAAAGTTTTTCCATTTTCAGGAATTTCGCTCACTTTAGCGTTTTCAGGGGCCTGCTTGGGGGGGTTCCTGGTGTTTGTGGGTGGGTTTTGGGGTCTTGGAGCAACGCTGGGTATAGATACTTTTGATTGCAAGAGATTTGACGGAAATCCATGGTGGCAAAGGGGAGTTAGGGCCTAGCTGCAAAGCGCGCACGGAGTGATCTGGGAAATATGCAGAAATATGTCTAAGTGACCATTTTTCCTTTTTGGCTGTTTGGGGGGGTTAAACTTGTTTCCGCCTGGGTTGACAGGTCTGAGGGCATTGCTGTCAAGGTCTAATACCGGATAAAAGTGGTTTGGAGAAAATCGGAGGTGAAAACGTTTTTCAATTTTCAGGAATATCGCTCACTTTAGCGTTTTCGGGGGCCTGCTTGGGGGGGGTTCCTGGTGTTTGTGGATGGATTTTGTGGTCTTAGAGCAACGCTGGGTATGGATACTTTTGATTCCAAGAGGTTTGACGGAAATCCATGGTGGCAAAGGGGAGTTAGGGCCTAGCTGCAGAGCGCGCACGGAGTGATCTGGGAAATATGCAGAAATATGTCTAAGTGACCATTTTTCCTTTTTTGCTTTTTGGCTGTTTGGGGGGGTTAAACTTGTTTCCGCCTGGGTTGACGGGTCTGGGGGCATTGCTGTCAAGGTCTAATACCGGATAAAAGTGGTTTGGAGAAAATCGGAGGTGAAAAAGTTTTTCCATTTTCAGGAATTTCGCTTCCTTTAGCATTTTCGGGGGCCTGCTTGGGGGGGTCCCTGGTGTTTGTAGATGGGTTTTGGGGTCTTGGAGCAATGCAGGGTATGGATACTTTTGATTGCAAGAGGTTTGACGGAAATCCCTGGTGGCAAAGGGGAGTTAGGGCATAGCTGCAAAGCACGCACGAAGTGATGTGGGAAATATGCAGAAATATGTCCAAGTGACCATTTTTCCTTTTTTGCTTTTTGGCTGTTTGGGGGGGTTAAACTTGTTTCCGCCTGTGTTGACGAGTCTGGGGGCATTGCTGTCAAGGTCTAATACCGGATAAAAGTGGTTTGGAGAAAATCGGAGGTGAAAAAGTTTTTCCATTTTCAGGAATTTTGCGGGTGGGTTTTGGGGTCTTGGAGCAACGCTGGGTATGGATAATTTTGATTGCAAGAGGTTTGACGGAAATCCATGGTGGCAACGGGGAGTTAGGGCCGAGCTGCAGAGCGCGCACGGAGTGATCTTGGAAATATGCAGAAAATATGTCCCTTTTTTGCTTTTTAGCTGTTGGGGGTGAGGAAATATAAATTTTATGGTCAAGAAATGTTCCCTAACGTGTACCCCACCGTCTCCATGTACGAGTTTAAAGTGCATGTAACTTCCCTCCTGTGCCAGCTATAAAGACGCAAATACATTTGCGTTCAACGTTAACATGTCCTCTTTCAGACCCGCCATGAACGGGTTCAACATTCAGTTCCTAAGTATGCTATGCCAACGTCTTTTTGTGGTGTACTTTACACGTTTTTCAGCTCTGGCGAAGCAGGCCCCGAATTCTGCCATCGAGCCTTTTTTCTGTCCTCTGACTCCGAACGCCTCAGCCTGGGCTGCCTCTGTACCCGTGACCTCTGCCTTACTCCCTGCGCGGCCCACGGCGCTTAGCTCAGCCTGCTGCCTGCCAAGACTGTATTCAACCTTCGAATTATCTGTTCCGCTCCTCGAAAATGCATTCCTGCCTACTAGTTTAAGTAAACATCCCCCCAGCTGCAGAGCAAAGGGCTCGGCCTCACTGTCTCCGTGCAAGTAATTCATAGCCTCTGTTACCATGGAAGGCCCATGCCCCCTCGCATCTCATGCAGACACTTAGACGCTTATACACGCACTCACAGTCAGTATAGAATAGCTTCTGTCCCAGAGACCTTTTCCGTCCAGATAATATGGTTCCTAAACATCAGATATCAGATATGATAGTGGTACAAGTTGATCTGACATGCCAGACTTCTGTCTCTCTCCGCTGGTGTAAATGTCAAGTCCCCTGCACCCTCCAGTCATACGTCATGCACACGTCATGCAGCTGCGCGCGCATCCAGGCCTCAGATTTCTGCTGACACTGCAAGATTCAGTTTTTGTTGCCACCCACTTATGACACTTACATGTGACGTTTCTAGCACACACCTCTATGTTCACGCCTAGTTCACGCCTTCTAATTACGTATCACAACCACGTGTGTGTCTTATCTTGTCTCTCTCAGCTGTTACGCCTACTGTATTGGTTCCTATAATACGATTTAAGTATAAAAGCTATGTATTGTCAATAAAATATTGCTCTATCCCTTCCTGCACCCCTGTGGTGGCAGGAATATGATATCCGGTCTGGTACCATTCCTTTTTAAGGAATAAAACCCCTAAGAACTCTAACACCACGGACTCTGTTTCTTTCTTTCCGTTTGAGTTATTTTTTGTTTAAGTACTTACCTGCATAGAAATTAAGACGGTAAATCAAATATTTACCACATTATTTTGGCGCCCGAACAGGGACCCCTCCCCCACCTCACGCGCCGGTTGGTGCGTTGCAAGCTCTGTCCCCTGCCATCAGTTAGACGGAACTACGCGTACTGGCAGGATTTCCTGTATCTCCCTCTGACCCACGGAGGTGACGAAGACTGCGATCAGCACCCAGACGAGGCGGTGAGGAGTGCGGAGGATCCCGACCAGAGCCTAGCCGAAAGAAGCAAGGTCCGAGGTGTGAAGAGGCCCACCAGTTTTCCGAAGTATCCACGTGTCGAGTCGAGTCGAGTCCGGTCCAGTCCAGTCGAGTTTTCCGAGGCCTTCTGTTTCCGTGCTTCCCGGTGAGTACCATTGCTGGGACGTATCTAGACGGGTGCATTATTATGTATCCGGTAAAGACGGGTTTGGGTACACAAACGCGGTCTGCACTGTTTTAGACAGTGTATCTGTACTGTTTAGCAGTATATCCGTTACTCAAGTTCTTGCACTGTCTTCGACAGTGTATCTGTGCTGTTTAGCAGTACATCTGGTTCCGAAGGTAGAGATATATGTTCAAAATGTTCTCTCATGTGATTAATGTTGTGGTATGAGTGATTGTTTAACGTACATTATTGTGTTTTTGTGTAACTAATTGTGTTCAGAGTTCAGTAGCAAGGATTGAGTATCCAGTATTAAGTAGACAAGATGCCGTTTTTCAATAAGTTAAAGCAGATAGGAACTAGGAAAGGGATGCTAGAGGAAGAAATTCCTATCCCCCCTAGGGACACGCCTGGAAATTACATGTACCACAAGCATGGCATAGACGCCATACTGTATCTAGATTTATGGGCCGATTATACTAAGCACCTAGAAGAAAAATACAGATGGCCCGTTACAGGAACATGGGATGCCGAGTGCATCCTGAAAATAGAAGAAGCACTATGGAGAAAGAAAGCCAGACAATCACAGAAAGATGCTATAGAGTTATGGCGTAAAGAATCGCATAAACGAGCCGAAAAAGAACTCCGAAGAGAAGATAGACTTAGAGAAGCGCCGGATAGAGTCCGAGAAAACGAATTAGTTAATGAAGGGATCCGAGTAAAAGCCGAACAAGTAGACCGTGCACGAAACAATCTTGTAAATGGTATGTACTTAGTGGCCGAGGGTTCGCCTGAAGCCACTTCAGAAATACCGAAAAATCTGCCGCCACCATTGCTTCCAACTAAAGTAAATCACAGGACAACTAAAGACATATTTCTGGCCTCATATCTAGATGACGTAGCACCCGCTTACACCAACCTACCTGCCCGTGTACCACCCACTGACTGTGATGGAGGTGGCAACCCGCCTCCAGACCATATTCCGCCATTACCACAACAAAGTTCCCCCGTTCGACAGCCTGTTCCTCCACCCCCACCACTTCCCCCACCTCAGGTTAAGATACCAAATCCATTGCTACTTGATCCTACTAAGAGACCAGTTCAAGTACATATACAGACTCCACAGAGGGATAATGCCCAAGCCTCCGCCCCAGGAGGTGCACCAGGGGGTTACCAGACCCCGCCAGCAGCACACAGATTACACCTTAGGGATATGCAGAAACACCCTATGCTACAATCACCCCGTCTTGACATACTCAAAGAACCGCTCTCAGTTTGCAGATATGACCCAGTACCCGGTAAAGACGACAGAATGATGATAGCATCACTACGTTTACGGCAAGCTACAGATTATCTAGTATTATTCCCAGAGATGCCTGATCACCTAGATAGAATATATCATTTTGTCCAGACTGGGGAAAACCCTGAAAGTATTAAGGAGGCCCTGGCACATCAGAAAGTTGACACTCAAGCATACATACTACGTTTTTTCATAAATTGCTTAATAAGAGACCGAGACAGGCCAGAGACAGACCAGCGTGAAATGGAAGTCCTAAGCAAGTGGGGTCAAAATATAGCCGAAGGAAAGCATGATAAACAGAATTGCATAGCTAGCATGTACAAGAAAATAAGAAAAACAGTAATAGAAATACACGAAAAGGAAAAAGAAAATGGCTCCTCCCAGGAGGAGGAAGGACCTGAAGAACCAGAAAAGACTACAGACACAATAGCGTATGTAGGTAAGGGAACTTACCTTAGGAAAGGCATTCGCCCAGAAAGCAAGAGAGTTTTTCTCTCTGGCATATCAAAACCGAATTCTCCTGAACATCAGTTTCAAGACACTGATAAAATGCTTCGAGAACGAATGGGGTACCATGTACTCAATTCTATGGATGAACAAGAACTAGCCCGGTCAGCAGTACTATGGGCTGACAATCCTAATATATACAATGATGACACAGTAGCACATACATTTCTGAACCTTTCCCCAGACGAGCAGAAATTAGCAGGTATATACATGATTCAGCACCTTCTCACGTTATACAGAAATCAACATTCTGATCCAGGTCCCTTACCTGATACATTAGAAGCACTACTTATGGATAGATGGAGAGGCCTAAGTACTAAGTTAATTCAAATAATTCTAGAACAACGGCACAGATATAACACTTTCTTAGGCCCACAATATGTTCCCGCTCCGCCCCCAGAAAGAAAAATGTATCATATGGAGCGTCTTCATGGCATTGAAAGGCAGAACCCATTACGAGAGGTACACCCAGTCATGGGTACCGACCATACTCTGAAACGTGTGTATGTATACACACCTCTGACCAAGTTAGAATTATTGGAGATGAAGAAACTAGTACCCTGTCATGATAAAGACCCCGCAGGTTTCCACAGAGAACTTAAGGATATGTTACTAATGGGAGATTACACCTACACTGATATTATGAAATTGTTAAAGGTTCTTTTGCCTACCGGCATCTACGAGAAGCTCAAGGAAAGAGAATGGGAGGTGGGAGAGAAAAAGATTGTATGGACAGAAATAGAAGACGAGGAGAAACTTCGTACCCCAGGGCTAGGCCTTGGGGAAAAAGCTAAAGCATTACCAGGTTTGATAGTACAGGTCTTGCCAAGATTATTGACAACTAAAAAGGAAGACTGGGATGCGATCTCAGCCGGTAAACAGAAACACGATGAAGATACTAGTGACTTCTATTCAAGATTCGAGAAATGTTTCATTATAAATAGTGGCCTGAAACCAAGTAGCGAGTCATACCCACACCTTTTTGTAAGTAAATTAGTAGAGAATTCCCTAACGCAAGTTAAGAATCGAGTATATAAAGTCGAAAGCACATGGCAAGCAAATACGCCATCCCAGATGTTACAAATGTTACAGTATCACCAGAACAGAATCAGAGAAGAACAAGAACATGAACAAAGACGTATGAAAGACACGAAAATGAAAATACTAGTTGCGCAGACAGCTCCGGCTGACGGTCAGAAAAAGGGTGGGACACAGACAAATAATTCAGCAGCTCCCGTTAAAGGGACATGCAACTATTGCAAGCAGCCAGGTCACTACGTACATGAATGTCCAGTCCTGAAACACAACATAGCAACAGGTAAAACTAAAGAAAGACCGCATCCGCCTAGACAAGACCAGGGCCAACAACAAACTTCGCAGAATTCACAACCGATGCATGCTTCATCACATACAGGACAGGCCGCAGCGGCATCACAACCACAGCCCATTGCCGCGACACAGCAAGTTTCACGACAGATGTGCCTGTATGCCCAATCAGATTACCCCGATTATCAGCGATACACATGAAACAGCATAGAGAGGGAAGTTGGCTTGCCTCTTATTGAGATTCCTGTAGATCAAGAGGGTCCTTATGTACACAGTCAAGTATTGGGAAAGGACAGAAAGTTTTTAATTGACACAGGGGCAAGCCGCACAACGATCAGCCATGATGAAGTTCCAGGGGCACCCCTCTCAGGCTCACAGAATGTTTCCCTTGGTTTTTCAGGACAGCCTATTGTAAATGAAGTATCGAAACCTGTCCCCTTAGCAGTAGGTCCATTATCACGTGTTACAGACTTGTTACTCACGAAATCATGTCCAGAAAACTTGTTAGGTATCAAAACACTAAAGGCTCTAGGAGCCGTAATATGCTGCTCTCCGGAAAGAGTTAGACTCTTCCTGCGAGACTTCAAGGGTCACTATGTATTACGAGAGTTTGATGTCAGATTGAAAAATGTACCAGAACACCTGTGGGCACAAGGCCCAACCGATGTAGGCTGCATGCACATTACACCATACCGTGTTACACTCAAGCCAGGTGTTGTTTTACCTCGAATCAGACAATACAAGTTACCGCCCGATGCTGTAGTGGCTTTACTGGAAATCATTGAAGAGCTCATTGCCCAAGGAGTGGTTGTAGAGACCGACTCCAATATCTGTAATTCCCCTATCATTCCGATTCTTAAACGTACTGATCCCAATGCACCGCCAGTATATCGGCTGGTGATTGATTTACGAGAACTGAACAAATGCATTATTCCACAGTACCCTGTGGTTCCCGATATCTCATCCTTATTGACTGCCATTGATTCAGAAGCAACGTTCTTTACTGTAATTGACCTCAAGAACGCCTTCTTCAGTGTGCCCATTGATCCAGAGAGCCAATATCTCTTCGGATTCAGTTTAAATGGACGAAGTTTCAAATTTTCACGCGCACCTCAAGGATTCACAGAAAGCCCCAGCATCTATAGCCAAGCACTGAAAAGACAACTTGATTGTATCCAAATGCCAGTTAACACTGCTTTACTGCAATACGTCGATGATCTGCTGATCACCGCACGAAGTGAGCCCGAATGTGAGCAAGCATCACTGACGGTTCTACATTTTCTGGCCGACAAGGGACACAAGGTGTCTCCTTCGAAGCTACAATTCTGTGTTCAGCAAGTTGTGTACTTGGGTCACTTGCTGTCCAAAGTGGGGAGACAGCTCACTCCTGATCGCATTCAGTTAATTGTAAATATGCCACAACCCCAGACACAAAAGGAAGTGCGGGCCTTTATAGGCCTCACCTCGTACTGCAGACAATGGATTCCCCAGTATGCATTTCTAGCTAAACCACTCATTCAGTTGACAACACAGGAGGCAGCGACTTCGACTGCCCTCCCTTGGACTCAGGAACATACACAGGCTTTTGAAGAATTAAAGAAAGCTTTATGTCAAGCACCAGTTCTAGTGACACCATGTTACAGCAAACCGTTTACACTTTTTGTTACAGAACGTGATGGTACAGCATTGTCTGTCCTCACTCAAGACCAGGCAGGTTCACATAAGCCTTGCGCTTATTTTTCAAGTACATTGGATTCAGTAGCCCAGGCACTCCCTGCGTGCTTAAAGTCAGTTGCCGCAACAGCCCTAGCTATCAGACAGAGCGATTCAATTGTATTGGGACACCCATTAACAGTACAAGTTCCACATTCTGTAGAGGTTCTTTTAAACAGAACCCAGACTCAACACTTGACTATAGCATGACTGACAGGTTATGAATTGACGCTATTCCAGCCACACATAGAAATCCGACGCTGTAGCATTCTAAACCCCGCAACATTGTTACCCTCCATTATGACAGATCCAGCCCTGCATGATTGTATAGAGATCATTAATGCAGTAACAAAGCCCCGACGAGACTTAACAGATGTTCCATTGACAAATCCAGACCTGACACTCTATGTGGACGGTTCATGCATGAGAACAAGTACAGGAGAGTTAGTGGCCGCGTATGCAGTGACCACTGAAACTGAAATCAAAGAAACACATCGTATTGACACACTGTCTGCTCAAGCGGCGGAGCTCATTGCTCTGACCCGAGCCTGCATACTAGCCAAGAACAGAAATGTTAACATATACACAGATTCCCGTTATGCTTTCGGAGTCGTACACGACTCGGAGTGTTATGGCAAGAACGAGGCCTTTTGACCTCTCATGGTGCCAAGATCCAACACGGTTCCCTCATTCAAGCCCTGTTAGATGCAATACATCTGCCTTCAGGCATATCCATCATGAAGTGTAAAGCACATACTAAAGTTACAGATTCTGTTTCCCAGGGTAACGACCTGGCAGACCAAACAGCAAAACATACAGCATTGACTCACACTCAGACAACTGATGTGACAAAGACAATAGTACCGACACAGTGTATGTCAGTCAGGGATCCCACACTAGATGTAATCGATATTCAGACACATGCCACTCCAGAGGAAATCAAGAAATGGACTGAACTAGGAGGGATTCAGACAGATCAAGGATGGATGACGAAGGGAAAATCTACATGGTTTCTCCCTGACTCTATGGTTCAAGTCATAATAAATACAGCACATAGTCCTGCACATCTAGGAGAAAAAGCTATGTTAGACAGCTTACAGAATCTCTGGTACAACAAACACTTACGAGCAGCAGCAAAACAGAAAGTGCGTACTTGCATGATCTGTTGCCAGTTCAATCCAGGTAAAAGCGTCCCTGTAGAGCAAGGTGGATTTCATCCTCCCGATCACCCTTTTGAAGTCCTCCAGATGGATTATATCCAGATGGACCGCTGTCGAGGATTTAAGTATGTCCTCGTAGTTGTTTGTGCACTTTCCCGTTGGACCGAAGCATATCCAGTCCCAGATTACACTGCCCCGACCACTGCCAGGCAGCTGGTTCGAGAATTCTTCCCACGGTACGGCTTGCCTCGTATCGTGTACTCAGATAACGGACAGCCATTCTCATCCGAGCTCATGAAACAGGTTTCCCTTCTGCTGGGATATCAGGGGAAATTCCATTGTGTCCGACATCCCGAGGCCGCTGGCCTTGTGGAAAGGCATAACCAGACATTGAAAACACGCCTTGCAAAGATCTGTAAAGAGAAAGGGGTCGACTGGATAGTCGCCCTGCCCGTTGCACTGTTTTACATGAGAATGGTCCCCCATTCGAGATCAGGGCTAGCCCCGTATGAAGTGGTTTTTGGCAGACCACCGAATATGTGGGGGACGCCCATGCCTAAGAAAATTACCGATGTTGACTGTAATATGCTGACAGATTACCTTGCCTCCTTCATGTCTGCACTCCAATCATGTTGTTCACAGGTTGCCGCAGCTTTTCCTGACAACACTGATGTAAAGCCACATGATGTCCGTCCCGGAGATGCAGTTTTGATCCGCAACTTTGACAGGAAAAGTCCGTTGGAGCCCCGCTGGAAAGAGCCGAAGATCGTCCTTCTTACCACGAGGACCGCGATCAAGGTGGAAGGCCGAAAGGGGTGGATCCACACGAGTCATATTAAAAAATGCAACGAACTCCTGCCAGAAACTGACTCGTCCACCCCCTCAAAGGACTGCCTCGAATCTAGTGACTGTAAAATTCCTAAGCGAGAAAAAACTCCCCAAGAGGAGTACCGAAAGAAACTCCGATCTAGCAAGTCAGACAGTTTAATTGTTTAAGTCCTCCCCTAGGTGAATCGGTTAAATAGTTTCTGACATGTATCCCCTAGATCGAGATAGAGAGAAAGAGAGACAACTCAAGAAACGTACATACTGTAAATCACTCCGCAGTCACTGTATAGTGACATTATTGATTATGTTTTTTCTAAGTCTTTTGATTATTGTTGCTAGTATACTATTGCCGATATACTACCCTATCTTCAAGCGTGAACAATCTGCTTACAATGTAACTGCCGAACACTCTTTTAGCGAATTACCGCCTCACGAGCTATCATACAGGCTTGCGCTGCGCAACAACACATTCATTAGTATGTTACATCACTCCCATCAGACTAACAATGCTACAAACTGTTGGATATGTGGCCGACTCCCTCCCTACCAGAAATACAAGGGAGTTCTGCCCCTCTTCCCGTACCCGTTCACTCACAATGGCTCCTGTGGTGCATGGTTTAGATTAAATAATTTTTTAGATTCTGATATTGCTGTTTTCGAGGGGAATTGGATTTGGGGAAACCTGAACCTAGTTCTGCTCAACGTCTGCTACCCTGACAAGAAGGGACTTCCCATTAGGATAGGAACTGATCTAGAAAATGAAGTATATGGGTTAGGTAATTATACAATTAACCTTATGATTCTTACTGTTGAATCCGAAGCTGCACCAGTTCTCCCTGCTATGTCAGTATTACCAGTCACAGGTGACTTATGTGTCAGAAAGAAGGGTTCAGTATACTTAGGTCATAGTGAATGTACTACCGTGGTCGAATTCAGTGATCATGGCAAGTCTTCCTTTAAAGCTACTCGTCATTCTTATTTTGTTTGTGGCCATACCGCATACATACGCTTACCTCCAGATTGGGATGGTACCTGTTACATTGCCTTCCTTCTGCCACCTGTTTTCCTAGCCCCTCCTGATTATCACAGAAATACAAACCTAGTAAAGAGTAGACTCAGAAGAGATCTCCCGATTGTCGACTATACTGAAACGGCATGGGAGCAATACACAGATTTCAATAAGGGATTCTTTTTCTTCACAGGCCCCGTCCAAAACAGTAAACTAATACGAAGATTAACTAGAACACTCGAAGCAGTAGTGAATGAAACTGCCTCCGCTCTAGACAACCTAACAGAGGAGCAGTCCGCCATGCGGGTTGTTGTTCTTCAAAACCGTCTTGTTATTGACGTCATCTTGGCAGACAGAGGTGGAGCTTGTAAGGTCATCGGGTCAAGTTGCTGTGTTTTCATTCCAGAAAACGCGCCAACGGTATACCAAGCTATTACACGTCTTCAAAAAATTGCAAGTTCGATACATCAGAATCCAGGCACCTGGACTTGGTCCGGTTGGTTCTGGACAACATTGACTGCTTGGGGATGGAAGATCCTATCCTTCCTAGGCGTTGCCCTTGTCATAGTATTCAGTTGCTGCCTGTGCCTACAATGTGGGCCAGCGATTTGTGGACTGTGCGCCACATCGTGCATTGCACATTCCAGTTTTCACTCAAAACGCCAAAAGAAGAAAGAAGAGCAAATGATGTTACAAGAACAGACTGATCGATTCATGAGGATCGATATATCATGAAGGGTCCGTAGGGAACAAGGAGGGAATGAGGAAATATAAATTTTATGGTCAAGAAATGTTCCCTAACGTGTACCCCACCGTCTCCATGTACGAGTTTAAAGTGCATGTAACTTCCCTCCTGTGCCAGCTATAAAGACGCAAATACATTTGCGTTCAACGTTAACATGTCCTCTTTCAGACCCGCCATGAACGGGTTCAACATTCAGTTCCTAAGTATGCTATGCCAACGTCTTTTTGTGGTGTACTTTACACGTTTTTCAGCTCTGGCGAAGCAGGCCCCGAATTCTGCCATCGAGCCTTTTTTCTGTCCTCTGACTCCGAACGCCTCAGCCTGGGCTGCCTCTGTACCCGTGACCTCTGCCTTACTCCCTGCGCGGCCCACGGCGCTTAGCTCAGCCTGCTGCCTGCCAAGACTGTATTCAACCTTCGAATTATCTGTTCCGCTCCTCGAAAATGCATTCCTGCCTACTAGTTTAAGTAAACATCCCCCCAGCTGCAGAGCAAAGGGCTCGGCCTCACTGTCTCCGTGCAAGTAATTCATAGCCTCTGTTACCATGGAAGGCCCATGCCCCCTCGCATCTCATGCAGACACTTAGACGCTTATACACGCACTCACAGTCAGTATAGAATAGCTTCTGTCCCAGAGACCTTTTCCGTCCAGATAATATGGTTCCTAAACATCAGATATCAGATATGATAGTGGTACAAGTTGATCTGACATGCCAGACTTCTGTCTCTCTCCGCTGGTGTAAATGTCAAGTCCCCTGCACCCTCCAGTCATACGTCATGCACACGTCATGCAGCTGCGCGCGCATCCAGGCCTCAGATTTCTGCTGACACTGCAAGATTCAGTTTTTGTTGCCACCCACTTATGACACTTACATGTGACGTTTCTAGCACACACCTCTATGTTCACACCTAGTTCACGCCTTCTAATTACGTATCACAACCACGTGTGTGTCTTATCTTGTCTCTCTCAGCTGTTACGCCTACTGTATTGGTTCCTATAATACGATTTAAGTATAAAAGCTATGTATTGTCAATAAAATATTGCTCTATCCCTTCCTGCACCCCTGTGGTGGCAGGAATATGATATCCGGTCTGGTACCATTCCTTTTTAAGGAATAAAACCCCTAAGAACTCTAACACCACGGACTCTGTTTCTTTCTTTCCGATTGAGTTATTTTTTGTTTAAGTACTTACCTGCATAGAAATTAAGACGGTAAATCAAATATTTACCACAGGGGGGTTAAACTTGTTTCCGCCTGGGTTGACGAAACTGGGGGCATTGCTGTCAAGGTCTAATACCGAATAAAAGTGGTTTGGAGAAAATCGGAGGTGAAAAGGTTTTCCATTTTCAGGAATTTTGCTCACTTTAGCGTTTTCGGGAGCCTGCTTGGGGGGGTTCCTAGTGTTTGTGGGTGGGTTTTGGGGTCTTGGAGCAACGCTGGGTATGGATACTTTTGATTGCCTGAGGTTTGACGGAAATCCATGGTGGCAAAGGGGAGTTAGGACCTAGCTACAGAGCGCGCACGGAGTGATTTTGGAAGTAGGGCAAAATAAGTCCCTGTTTTTGTACTTTTGCTTTTTGCCTGTTTGGGGGTTTTAAACTTGTTTTCGCCCGGGTTGCCGCGTCTGGGGCCATTGCTGGGAAGGTCTCACACCGGAAAAAAGTGATTTGGAGAAAATCCATGAGGAAAATGTTTTTGCATTTTTTGACATTTTGCTCACTGTAGCGTTTTCGTGGTGCTGTTTAGGGGGGTTCCTGGTGTTTGTGGGGGGGGGGTTTACGAGTCTTGGAGCAATGCTGGCTATTGATACTTTGGATTGCAAGTGGTTTGAAGAAAATCCATGGTGGGGAATGTCTTATTACTTACCGGTAATCTTCATTACCCCGATTAGGGTCCTCCCCGTCCCAGTCCTAACAACGTGAGGCAGTCCTGCCTCCACCCAGCCAATCACAACGCTAGTATTTCTATACTACATAAGCCCCGCCCACCTACCGCCATGCCTGTTATCAACAAGACTCCGACACAAACACAGCGGGAGGGTGGGAGGGAAGAGGACTGGGACGGGGAGGACCCTAATCGGGGTAATGAAGATTACCGGTAAGTAATAAGACATTACCCCCTCATGGGTCCTCCCCGTCCCAGTCCTAACAACGTGAGGAACTCACAAGCAGAGAACCAATAAAGAAAACACGCAGGACACCAGGGATCCATGCAGAGTACAAAACTTTAATCAATAAAAGATTAATGAACAACAGCGTTCAAGACGCCAACAGAAAAACTGTCAGCAGAGGCATGTAAAACATCAAGCCGATAATGTCGCACAAATGTGTGATGAGACTGCCAGGTGGCCGCCCTACAAATCTCCTGGATAGAGACCCCCGCCGCCTCAGCCCAGGAAGCAGACACAGAACGCGTCGACCGACCCTGTACGTGAGACGGAGGAGGCAAATCCAAAGACTTGTAAGATTGACAGACCGCCAAACGGACCCACCGACTGATCGTGGAAGTGGAAACCTTCTTCCCTTTAGCCACACCCCCACAGGAGACAAACAGGGCAGGAGAACTCCGGAACCCTAGGGAACGTTGGACGTAAATCTGGAGAGCCCTGCGAACATCCAAAGAAGGGGGAACAAGGGAATCCCCATCAGCAGGCAAATCAGGAAGAATCACCTCCTGCTGCAAATGAAAACTCGAAGAGACCTTAGGCAGAAAAGCCGGATCAAGCCGCAAAACGACCCGATCCGGGAGGAACTGCAAATAGGGAAACGAAACAAGCAAGGCACCCAACTCACCCAACCTGCGAGCAGAGGTAATGGCCAACAGGAAAGCCACCTTAGCGGACAGCCACAACAAATCCGCCTCCATCAAAGGCTCAAAAGGGGGCAACTGCAGACCACGCAATACAGTAGGCAAATCCCAAGAAGGAATGAGAACAGGAGAAACCGGCCGACGAAGCCGAAAGCTCCGAAGAAGCCGACTAACCAAAGGAGCAACACCTTCCAAGGAGTCCCCAGGACCCCGACAAGCACGAACCGCCGCCCATTGAGCAGACAACGTGGAAGGGGAAAGGCCTTTCAAAAAACCATCCCGGAGAAACTCCAACACAGAAGTAGGAACCCCCAGTACAGGATCCACCCCATGAGAAGAACACCAAGAAACAAAAGAACCCCAATGGCGGCCATAGCACTTAAGGGTCGAAGGGCGGCGAGACAACTGGATGTCACGAGCCACCACCGACGAACAACCCAAAGACTCCAAAGTCAACCGCTCAAGAGCCAAGCCGTCAGCTGCAAACGACGAAGACAAGGCAGAGACAGGAGTGGAAACTGAAGAGGAGATGGGCACAAAGGAAGCCGGACAAACTGACCCTTCGCCAGCTTCAGCAGGAGAGGAAACCAAATGCGGCGAGGCCAGAAAGGAGCAATCAAGAGGACCAAAACATTCTCCCTCCGAATCTTCTGCAGCACCCTCGGGAGGAGGGGAATGGGAGGGAATGCATACAGAAGGCCCGAAGGCCAGGGAATCGAAAGAGCATCCACCGCCCAAGCCTGAGGACACAGCACCTCCGAACAAAACCGGGGCAGGAGAGAGTTGTGAGGGGATGCAAAAAGATCGATCCAAGGAGTCCCGAACCGAAGGCAAAGGGACAGGAATAGAGGAAGAGAGAGATGGTACAGAACAGAAGATGGAAGGTCGCGGCTCAAAGCGTCCGCATGAAAATTCAACCGTCCCGGAATGTACACCGCCCTCAAGGCCAACAGATGAGATTCCGCCCAAGCACAAATCATGGAGGCCAACAAGTTCAGAGACGCGCACCTGGTCCCCCCCTGACGGTTCAAGTAACAACGAGCCACCTGGTTGTCGGTACGAACCAAAAGATTCGCCCCCAGGAGAGGAACCTGAAAGAACTGCACCGCCTCCCAGACAGCCGCCAACTCCCGCCAGTTCGAGGAACGGGTGCTGTCTCCCTGAGACCACTGACCCTTGGCTTCCAAGGACCCCAAAGTGGCCCCCCAACCCCAGAGACTGGCATCCGTCGTCAACAAAAGGGGAGGAGGAAGACAAAACCGCACCCCCTTCTCCAGGTTGGGCGTGCAAAGCCACCAGTCCAAGTCCTGAATCAGAGCAGGAGAGAGAGGAATCAGAGTCTCGTAATCCGCCCGGGAGGGGTCCCACCGAGCCAACAGATGAGTCACCAAGGGCTTGAGATGGAGGCGAGCCCAAGGAACCACAGCAGTGGTCGCTGCCATCAACCCCGGGACCCGCAACCAAACACGAGCCGGGGCAGAGGGACGACTCAACAGATCCCGCAGCAGAGCCTGTAAGGAAAAGATCCGAACAGGAGGGAGAAACACCGCCCCCAGAGAGGTGTCGAACAGACCCCCGATGAACTGAAGTCTCTGAACAGGAACCAGATGAGACTTGGCCAAATTCACCTTGAACCCCAGCTCCCGGAACAGGGACAACGTAGCCTCCACTGCCAGAAGAGCCTGAGGGAAAGAGGAAGCAGAGACCAAACAATCATCAATATAGGGAAACACGGAGAAACCCTGATGTTGCAAAACCCCCACAGCAGGAGCCAATACCTTGGTAAAAGTCCTGGGAGCAGTGGAGAGGCCGAACGGCAGAACCTGAAACTGGAAATGCATCCCCTGGACCACAAACCGCAGGAACCGCTGACTGGCAGGATGGACCGGAACGTGAAAATAGGCGTCCTCCAAGTCCAGGGAAGCCAAAAAATCTCCCTCCTGGATGAGGGGAATGATGGACTGCAACGTGACCATCCGAAAATGATCCAGCCTCACCAACTTGTTCAGGGAACGGAGATTCAATATGGGGCGGAAGGAACCATCGGGCTTTGGAACCAGAAACAGACGGGAATAAAACCCCAGGCCCACTTCTTCCACTGGAACCGGCACCACCGCCCCCTTCTGGAACAACAAGTGGACGCCGGACAACATGGCAGACCTTCGCACTGGGTCTCTTGACAACGGGGTAACCAGAAGACAATCCAGAGGGGGAGGGCCCCGGAAGGGAATCCGGTAACCCCACCTGATGATATCCAAGACCCACTGATCGGAGATCAGAGCCGACCAACGGTCCAGAAACAAATGGAGACGAGCCCCCACAGCGGCATAGTCACTTTTGTCCAGCACCAGAGGGAGGCTGCGGCAGCTGCAGCTGCTGTTGCTGCTGAGGCCGGGATTTATAATGGAACGCGGCCCCCCGACCACGGGCCCGACCACGAAAGGGCTGAGAGGACAACCCCCCCTGAAACCCCTGCTTCTGGAAAAAAGACCTCTTCTTAGGAGCAGGCTGAAAAGGCTTCAACAACTTCTTCTCCTCCGCAGAGCGCTGCACCATCGAATTCAAGGCATCCCCAAAGAGACGAGGACCCTCAAAAGGCAGTTTATGAACCAAAGACTTCTGAGCAGCATCAAGACGCCATGGCTTTGTCCACAGAGACCTCCTCCCAGCCACCGCCGCCCCAGCAGCCGAGGAGAAAGCCCACAAGGAATCAAAAGTGACGTCTGACAGGAATTGCGCCAAAACCTCCATTTGAGCCAACACAGGAGTAGGGTCCCCATGATCCTGAAGACAGTCAAACAGCCTCTCGAAATCCTTGAGCAGGACCTGTGACGCATAGGCCGCATAAGTGCTAGCACGCACCCCAAAGTGAGAAGCGGCGTAAGAACGCTTGAGAGCAGATTCCACCTTACGCTCCACCGGATCAGACAGGGAAGCCTCCTCCGAAGACAAAGAGGAAGAGGAGGAAGCCATAGAAGACAAAAGAGAATTAACCTTCGGAATCGCAGGAAACTGGGAATCAAAGTCCGCCAGGCGATATCGCTTCCCCAGGAATCGCGGAATACCCTGCTTATCCACCTCCAGCCACTCTTTCGTGATAATATCCTCCTTAGCCCGCTTAGCCGCAGGCTCCAGCAGCGCAGATTGGACCGCAGAATCAATTAAGTCTCGCAAATCAGCCCTAGAAATCTGCAAGACGTCGTCCTCCTGCAGATCCTGAATATTATGCTGCTTAGAAACAGCCTTAGCTGGCACAGGAGAAGAAGACCCCTCACTCATGGTGAAAAAACCCAGAAGAAACCAAACAGGAAATCACCACAACACAGGAAGTGCCCAGCAACCTCCAATAAATACTGCCCCCAATCAACCAATCACGCAAAGGTGTGTTAAAGAAAGAAATAAAAAGAGGGCAGCCCTGACGTCTCCACCCACAGCCACAGGTCAAAAAGAGAATGGCCGCGGGGGCCAGACGCTGTGATAGTGCAGCAGCGCTGGAACGACCCGAGGCCAGGACACCATCAAAACTCCCCGCCCCAGCCCAGCACATGAGCGGGGAGCGCACCTGACCCCAGAACAGGAGCCCGGCCGACCAGAAAACCGGAGCGGCCGAGCTGTGCATTACAAGAAGAAAACAACAATTAAAATGCAAACACAGACGAAAAACTCACGGAACCGCCACCAAAGGAAACTGGATCCAGGGACCGGAACCGGGAGCACCAGCGTTCCGACAGCCGTCGGAGCAGAAAAAAAACAGGCATGGCGGTAGGTGGGCGGGGCTTATGTAGTATAGAAATACTAGCGTTGTGATTGGCTGGGTGGAGGCAGGACTGCCTCACGTTGTTAGGACTGGGACGGGGAGGACCCATGAGGGGGTAAGGGTGGATTTGGCCTACTTGCAGAAAGTGTCTTTTGAAGTATTTTTCACTTAGGGCTCGTTAGGGTTAGCACTTAGCAGCACTACAGTATTGCATGTGTTTGGGGGTGTTCAAAATTTTTTCAACTTTTTTTCAACTGATTTCTGGGGTCGTGTGGAGCACTCTTGGAAATGTAAAAATTTGGTTGCAAGTGATTTGAAGGGAATCCATGGAGGAAAAGGTGGGATTCATTTGGGCCTACTTTAATTACAAAGTATGTTTTAGAACCATTTTCCACTAGGCGTCAGACAGGGAGCAGTATCGCACGTTTATTGGGATGGGATTGTGGGTTTTCTATATTTTTGAAACTGGGTTTAAAGGGTTTTGATTGGAAGCACTGCTGCGAAGGTCTACTTTTGTTGTAAAATCGCAGTTAACACTACACCTAGCTGGAGGAGAAAGATCTAAGCGTGAGCGCAAAATCCGTTCCGCTCGCGGATTTCGCGTATTTTCGGTAAATCCGCAATCCGCGAACTCCCGCGAATTTACTGAAAATCCTTGAATCCGCGAGCAGCGGATTCGGGGGCCAAAAGTTCAAGCCTTCAAGCTTGAAGTTGTTGTTGTAATTATTTTAGGATGGCGCCGGCAAGCTGCCAGCGCCAACCTAAAATAGTTACTAAGTTAGCTTCAACAGGAAGCACAGGTAGCACTAATAGATAAAATAAAGCAGGTGCTCGAGCACCTGCTTTATTTTATCTATTAGTGAAGCTAATTTAGTAACTATTTTAGGATGGCGCTGGCAGCTTGCCGGCGCCATCCTAAAATAGTTACAGGAAGATGATGGATGGACAGCTCACTCAAGGGAGCGTCGTCGAGGCTGGGCAGGTGTGCCTTCTTCCCATATCTACTGTCGGAAATCAGCTGTGATGCTTGATAGAAGCCTTTGCATCCTTGACTTTCACGAGCGCAATCCTTGTGCTGTTCCTGTGACCAGGAGCTTCTTTCTCTTGATCTGCTGCTCTGATCGGTCTCTGACCTTTTATACACACAAGAGGCATGTGAACTCGCATGGAAGCCCCGCCTGTTTGGCCCCGCTCACACACTCGCAGTGTGCACCGTCTTCCCACCATTTACCCACTATGATGGACAGCTCACTCAAGGGACCCCTGCGCCCTTCGGGGCGATTGCATAGTAACACACACATGGTCGCTGGAACTAGTTGAAACTCAAATTCAGTGACTCATTCATCAGCCCAAAAACAATCGTGAGCGTCATCGAGGCTGCGCATGGAGAAGGCCCCCCCCATTAAAGAAATCCGCAAAATCCGTGGATTTTGCATATCCGCAAATCCGCAAATCCGCAAATTCGCGGATCCGTCCGTGCTTAGAGAGATCCACAAAATTTGCCCATACCTTATTATCCTTCAAAAGGAAACTCAGAGTACGCACTACACAGCGGACGTACCTTTTTTTTTCTCCATGGTGTTAACACTTTCTGTTTTTCACTCAACAATTACAGGCCACCTTTCAAATTGTGTGATGGGAAAAAGGATGAACTCATGCTCGACTAGAGGCTTCACATTAGCGACCCGCAATTAAGCATCCCACAGGCAGGCAGTGGACAAGGTGTCTTGTGGTCACCAACGTTGATTGACGGAGTGTCAGATGGAATGGAGGAGTACCGCAAAGAAGAGGAATGGCTGCATGCATGCAACTTCCCAAATTCAACAGGACAACTTGACCAAAACACAGTATCAGTAACTATATGCATGCTCTTATACTTTTCTTTTAAGTTATGTGAACTTTTATGAGTGTAAGTAACTATATCAATTTGTTTGCTCTCTTCTTCAATTCATCCCTCCAGCCATTATATAGTAATGTACTAGGTTATTCTTCCATCTGAGGGGCAGATAGACTAGTGAAATTGCGTAATTGTTGCATGCCCTATACCTTTGACATTATTTCTTCATAGTTACTATTATAAAGTAACACCTACTTTTCTGTACACTATTACCAAACAACTTCATGCATGCAGTAGTGCATGCAATAACTCTATGTCCCTTAAAAGATTTCTAGATAGGTTAGTTTCCAAAGATTTGTTTATCTCCATTGACTTTTTTGTCCATGCTGCATTTTGTTTTCTCTCTCAACAAACCTTTCCCCACAAACCCCATTCCCATCCAATTTTCAAACCCTAACCCTCTTCCCCCGGGCTGCGAGGTATTCATTCAGGTGTTATACTACATCACATCAATTATCCCACACACTTGCTCGGGAGGATAAGGTGCAAGCAACCTCCTCAAATCAATTTTTCAGTCAGCTACATGAAGAATGGAAAGGGGCGACCAATCGGTCCCCCCGAACGTATGGTGGAGTACCACGATCCCCCCGGGAAGCCATCTTGGGCGGGAGGCGAGTCTCGGCTGGTATGCCCGAAGCGGCGTAGCCGGGGCGCGCCTTTTTCCCGCCCTAGAGTGGGCTGGCCTAGACACCAACACGGCCGGCCACGCCCTCGGAGGCAGGCGGGGGCGGGTTCACGCCCACCCTGAAGACGGATAAAAGGAGCGGAAGCCAAGAAAGCATCCTCTTGTTCCTGTGCTCTGAAGCTGCACCTCCCCGCTGCATGTGAGCTCGAGACGGAACGAAGAGCAATTTTGACCCACCCACCAGCCCCTGAGGACAGCGATTCGTTGTAAATACAGTTGATATGGTATCTTTTGTTTTCTCTGTTTTCTTACAGGTTGTGATGATTGTCGTGAAATTTCTTAAAGATGCAATAAAGATTGGTTATTTTCAGTATGTTTTGCAAATAAAGTAATTTTGAACAAGGATTGATCAGTATTTACGCTTGATAATAAATGTTGTTTTGCTTTGTAAATCTTAGTAACTTAGGTAGAACTGTCGTATTTATTTTGGTCGGGCGGTAAGGTCATGATCGGTGAGCAGTAATTCGAAGATCCCTATGAGGGGGCGTCACCCATTACGGATGGGAGCGCGCGGGGGAGGTGGCCAATTGGCCCCTCAACGGGGAGGCGGTCCTGTCTAAGGAGAGGCCGCCGGAAGGAAAGGAAAGGTGGTCAAGGCCCCTTCCTGGATAGGAGGGGCTACGGCCCCTCCTGGGGAATTTCCCGGGGCCAGGACATCTGCGACGGCAGATGGGTAAGTTGTGTGGGGTGCGGGAGGGGGTTTACGCTACCTTTTAGACACCTCACACGAGTCCTCGAACGACCGTTAAATGGCGTCGAGTTTATTGGGGCCCCCGTCAAGTACAAAGGGAAATTGGTAGATGCACTTGAGGTACGCCTCTGTGCGGTCGCTTCTCTCACAAGTGAGGGGGGTATTTCTGGTTTAGGGATCTGACACCGGTTACGACCTTGCCGTTGGCCCTTAACGTTAGGATGTACAATTTCAAGTCAAATGTTTTGTAGGATGTTAGTTCGGCTAGGAGAACCTTTGTATTAGAGATCTGTTAAGGTTAGCCAACATCGTAATGTGGAAATGAAATTGTACATTATATGAAACTGTTATTTTAATGTTTTCTTTTGTTTCATATTTTAATAAATACGGCCGGGAAGGGTGACTCCCTTCCCGCCTTCCAAAAGTTCAAGAACTGTTTCCGGTTTCCCAATTCTTGGGGATTGTGTTGAGAGGGGGTGGCGGGTATCTCGGCCATATAAGACCTTTCAATTATGGTGAAAAAGAATATTGTTCAATACATTGTGAATGTCATGCAGCACCAAGTTTGGGTTGAACTGTTTCAACATGCAAGATATTTGAACGAGTTCACTACACTTAAACCATGAATCTCACTATACTCCTTTTGTCAAACTCACGACTATTTTTAAATATCAAGACCCCATATGAATCCCTGTGTCTTTTGTATACTTCGAACTATACACTAAATCCTAGTATATAGGCGCTAGACATGCCGTATACGATCAGGCTTGTTTTCGCTGTTCCATGTCATTGGGATTTGCAGTTTATTTAATTTAAGAACATTGTTCATATACTCATAAATCTCGATCGATAGCGACTGACTACCGCTTCTCTTTTCGCGGCTGTATCAAATTAATTTTGACAACCAATGATTAGCCGTGTAGTCCATACAACTGAAAGACACATTCCATATATCGGGTACTTCGAGGGCGAACGACTACATGTCCCGGTTCTCTGTGCGATCACCATGCGGCCCAATAACATCGCCGGATGTTAAACAAATATGGCCTCATGTGACTCCTCGGTACCTTCCCAAACAGCCCAGATGGCAGCGTGGAGTACCGACGGAGAGGTAAGACGCCCCAGTAAATAAAACCCTAACGCTTGTACCATTTCAAACTCCTGGCTGTACACTTGCCGATTCTATTCTGTTTTGGCCTTTTTTCCTACTCATTGTTACCCTGAACAACTCGAGGCTTTTTCTAAACCTTTGGTCTCCTTGGTTCCAGATTACTCGCCTTGAAATTACTTAATGGGGTTACAATTGCAATTGGATGCTTAACCTCGGGGTCCACTTAAATACTTGGTCTCCATAACTTTAATAGCCCGCTTCGAAGTGCAGAATGGGGGGTCGTTTATCCAACTTGGGTTTTACACCCGACTTTGAACATGAGATTTACAACTGGCCTGCCCGATTGAAAAAAGCTTCAACAGACTGTAATAAAAATGCTGTTTTCAGTAGATGCGGCGAGATCAGTTGTCGCGTGATGACAAAATCAGCATCTTTTTTACTTTATTTCACTCGTTGTGAGTAAAAAAGTATGCTGGCATGCTGGTAATTGATACTGATTGGGTATACCAGACACATTGTCCGTAGAATTAGTGCCAGTGCGCTGTAAATAGCAGTGGAGGCTTTAAACACTCCAGTTGATCCATGTAATAGCGGTGAAGTGATCTACCCCCATACACTTTGGAAAATATATGTAGACCAATCATTAAACAGTGAGATGCACCATAGCTAT
Source organism: Lissotriton vulgaris (assembly GCF_964263255.1). Lineage (NCBI taxonomy): Eukaryota > Metazoa > Chordata > Amphibia > Caudata > Salamandridae > Lissotriton > Lissotriton vulgaris. Next base: position 21,436 of record NW_028246102.1, on the reverse strand, counting down.
CTTTGACCAAATTCAAACCATTAGGCATTTCCAGCCGAATGCCCTCTTCACATTCTGAGGGGACTGGATACTACTAGCCGTGTTTAGGGACTGTGAATAATACAGAATATATCCAGAAATAGGTGAATGTGCTCGCGACCACCCTACCACTATCAGCGGGTACTATCACAGCTGATATATCATAGAGTCAAGTCATTGGAGTTCTTCTTAGCTGTCGCAGAATGTTTCTTTCTTGTTACATACACATTTTTTTCACCAACAGAGCGGTGCCCCTAGTACCTGAGCTGTAGCCAGGAGAGGAGAAGCACATTCCTCTCGCACTTAAGGTGAGCCGGAGGTGGTTAAATCAATTTGTTTCAATGATATGTATATGTGCCTAAATGAATGAATGGCCATATGTGTGATCATGGCATTAATTGTTTGCTGTTATCTCTACCCCTGTATGTCTCTTTTTCTTGTTTGCTCCCTTGCATTTGGACGATAATCTTCTACACAAGAGAAGAGGGAGGAGTTATCAGGTGATATCTTTCTCCTTTTTTCAGCTCTGTTCACTCTCACTTATCTTTTGAAACAGTAGCAAAGTTAAAACCGGCCCTGATGAAGCAGTAGATACCTTTGGGATCACAAAAAACAGCAGAAACATGTCGACCTATACACCTAGCCAGTAGTTATTTGCTGAATTCACTGGCTTCTTTGCACTAATAATGCTTTTATCTATTGGAAGTGTACGCATATAGAATAAAGTGGTTTTTGCGTTCACTCTCCAATTTTAACTGAGCACTTTTTCTCACTCACTTTTTCTTTATGCTCTGTTTCTAGTAACCATGCCGCGCCTACCCTACATCTCAGTAGGTCCCACTCACTTCATGATCAGATCCAGGTGAAGTGGTTACAACGAGGACTCTCCAATCTGTGTAGTGGTCCAAATGATGGAAAGGGCGGTATAGGTTGGTTAACTGATGGTATCCTGACACGCTGTGCGGACGTCCTGTTGCATACCACACTTACTTTTTAGATGCACTAAGGTGAGGGTTTACATCATGGGAGACTTACATTAGGGTTCCTTTCTACACAGACCCACAGTTACTCTTATGTATTTTCATGTTCTGTTTAGGGGGCTGTAACTGGTGTGGGGTCTTTAAATATTTCCTCGGACCCTCCTTCCATTGTTTTTTTTTCTTCGTGTTGGAGTTCTGGACTTTTTGGTTCCGTCCAGAGGTGTCAGGGTACAACACCCAAAGACCCCGGAGTCCCACCTGCCTTGGTGCACAAATGAACAGAAACACGGGCTTCTCGATGGTGGCGTCAAAGACCAAAGGTTTATTACTGCAGGGACACAGAAATCACAGAATCTACACACGGGCAGAATCTAGGAGACTGTTCGATTTGTACAAAGTGGGTTGCTCCTTATATACTAAAAATTGTGCTCTAGGCAAATATTTCACATGTCGGTACATTCCCAAACCTTTGTGTCTCTAAACAATAAATATTTGGCGTTACACAGGAACTGTCGATAATATCTGATACCAAACATCACGAAGAGGGGTTCCCACCAGTCCATCACAATCCCTTGTCAATATTGCATTCAAGACCCGGACCGCCTCATCGTAAAGTTCGTTACCTCCCCCTAATAAAGGCCCAGAAGGAAAAGAGTAGAGCCAGGTGCAGGAGATAGAAAAGCGGGATAAGAGATGTTTGTGGGTTGTAAATGGGCAAGGCTACCGGCTTCGGCCGCCTAATCATGATCAGGTACAATGGACACGAAGACCAGTTTGGCAGGACTGGCCTCGGGCAGAGGAGGCAGCCTTTGTCGAGTCATGCAGCTACAGCGTGATCTGGTTTAAGGTGCACGTGTCACGTAAGAGGTGAATCTCCGGCTAAGGCTACGTGTCTTTAATCAAAGTGAAGTGAATGAAATGATCAGAGGCTATTGCATATGTGAGGGCAAGGAACCACAAAATGGCGGCCACGATCTAAGATGGATGCCGTGGGTATATCAGAAATATGTCAATGGAAGGAGTGCTCTTGCTCGTAGCGTAGCGAAAACACTAGGATATACTAAATGGATCATTTGCGGTTCGCTGATACTAATTTTATGTATTTCCGACAAACTTGAAAACACGGGTTCAAGTCGTCACGGAACCGTCACGGAACCTCAGACCCTCCTTTTGCCCTTACATAGGCAATTACTCAATCTATGTCTGAATCTAGTTCTATGCTCATCAGGTCAGTGACATGCTGTTGTATCATCATCCTTTCTCGTGTCTTTTCTCCAAACGCAGGTGGTTTTCTGAGACAAGTTGCAGCACAAAGACTACACAGAGCAGGACCACACTGGATAATCAGACAACATGAGAATAGGAATACTAGGATGACACCAATGACCATTAGAACCTTCCATCCCCACGCTGAGATCAGAGTCCAAAACCACTCCATGAAGGACCAGTTTCCCTTGTCTACATGTATGGAGTCCGAAATCTTGTGCAACTTAGAGATCGCCTCGTAAACTGTTGGAGCATTATTAGGAATAAAGACACAGCAGCTCGATTGGATCATTCTGCATACCCCACCTCGATCTGCAAGTATAACATCTAGAACCATACGGTTCTGCAATGTCATGAGCCTATCCGCCTGAAGCTCAGCTGTCAGATTGCTAAGGGCACCAGCAGTTTCGGTAATAGTAGATTCAACTACCCGTGTTAGCTGACGTATGTTTCTACTATTGGCCATAGGCCCCCAGAACGGAAGGAAGCCTTTGAAGAAGTCTCCAGCTTCCTGACCAGCGGTATCTTCCTTGCTGAAGACACCTCTCGCTACTCTTGTTCTGTGGTAATCAGGTGAAGCAGTGTATGTCGGAGGCAATAATCGAGCAATATAACATGATCCTGAGAAGTCGGCAGGCAACCATGTATAAGCTCTGTCTCGACAGATGAAGTAGGTACCCCTGGCAGTAAGGAAGGCAGGGGAAGAGTTAGCCGGAAACACATAAGTCTCTACGCACTCACTCCTCCCTAGCTGAGCTCTCGGATTTCTCCCATTACCTTGCAAACAGACCTGACCTCGGTGAGGTACGACCCAGATTGGAGTTGAGCTTTTACGCTTGCTTTCTCCTAAACTAAGGCGATACTCTGAAGTATTCCAACTTAAATATACTCGCAATTCGTCTCTAGGGTAAGATGGAGTATTATTGACGTCCTTGATCATGTCAATAATTCCCTGGACTAAAGCTTTGTTGGCAGAGTTATATTTAGTGGAGCGTGGTGGACGTGGAGGGTAGGTCTCAAGAGCATAAGCAAAGATGGTTTGAAGGGCCTGAAATGATCCATTGTAGCTGAAAGGCAAAACCAGATAGGGAATACCTTTATCCATAGTGTGAGGTATCAAGCCACACACCCAGCAGTCTGTCGTGTTAACTACCAGTTGGTGTTGATGCAAGAGCTGTACAAAAGTATTATTAATGAATTCTGAGCGTCGAGCTTGCTCATGTTCCGGAAACGAGTGAAAAGAGTGTATAGAAGAAACAGTAGAAATAGCAGGATCAAGGGGAGGTACTGTAGATACTGGCACAAAAATCAAATTTATGCTAAAGACAATTCCACCCACCAGTGTTGCTAAAACAATCAAAAATGTAATGGCACATTGCATCAAGAAACATTTGCTATGAAGAATTCTATTTAGTCTGTTTCTGCGAACGTAAATCACATTTTCTCGTTGCAGCGCAGGAAGTTCCATCTTCTACAATCCGCTCGCGACCACTGATGATGTGTACGTAGATGAAAATGCCTCTGTCAGCCCTGGGAGTTCCCAGTACTAACAGAAAGATCGACCTTGTGTCAGACCCCTGCAAATTCAAACTAGGCACACAGCCACGACCCTACGGCTACCCAGACGGCAAGGCAATTTATTAAAAACAATAAACAATAGCAAACTTCCTGGCTGAAAAGCAAAAAAAGTCCAATGTATATAAATATCAAAATCACAATATGCAGTTGCCTGCTTTATTAGTTCGTTTTATGGCTTCTAAGGTTGTATCTTTTCTTCGCTGGTACTGTTTGATCGGAAAATAGTGTATCACTAGCAGCTGTTGCAGAGTTTACGTTCGCAGATGACAAAGTTTCTTCTGATGCTGGAGACAAATGTTCAATGTTCAAAGTAGTCTTTTCAAGAGGAGAGTCACGTTTCAAAGTGTCAGAAATCAAATCGGCATCGCTGAAAGGGACAAATTTTGGAGTTTTTTCATATTCGGAGGCACCAATTCCCTTCTTCACCCAGTCGTCGTAGGGCAGCGGCAGTGGAACACGCTTTACGTGAGAAGCGTGGATCCAGTTCTTCCGGCCAGCAACACGTACAGCTGTCCTCGTTGCCAGTAGGATTTGGAAGGGGCCGATGTAGCGAGGCTGAAGATTCTTTGTCCTCGCGAAGTTCCGGACCACTATGAAGTCACCCGGTTTCAGTTGATGCCCTGGACTCTCCGGAGGCTTTGGTAGTGCATCAAAAACCTGTTGATGAATAAGACTTAATTTAGCAGTCAAGTCGTAAAGGTAGTCTATCAACATAGGATATTCAATGGAGCAGAATTGTTTAGGCCTTGGCACACCCCAGACATTTGCCGGGCGGCCAAATACAATCTCATATGGAGAAAGCCCTATTCTAGAATGCACTGTTGCTCTCGTTGATAACAAGGCCAAAGGAAGTGCGTCTGGCCAAGCCAAACCTGTGGATGCTTGAATTTTGGCTATTTTAAGCTTGAGGGTGCCATTGTAACCCTCGACTAAACCAGCAGACTGGGGATGGTTCGCACTATGAAATTTTTGTTTCAATCCTAGACCAGCACACACACTCTGCATAACTTTCCCTATAAACTCACTTCCGTTATCTGACCATACAATCCGTGGCATTCCAAACCTAGGAAAAAATTCTTTGAGAAGAATTTTGGCAGTTGATAAAGCAGTGTTGTCCTTTAGTGGGTATGCTTCTATCCACCTGGAAAAAGCACAAACCACCACCAGGACGTATTTTAAATTGTTGCAGCGTTCCATGTGAATGAAGTCTAACTGTATTACTTCAAAGGGACAGGAAGGAGGAGCAAAATGACCAGCTGGAGTTGGAGTTCCCTTGCCAGGATTATGCATCAAGCACACCATACAATTTTTCACCACTCTCTCTGCACACTTACTGATTCCCTCATTCTTCCAAACCGGAGCTAACATCTTACATATCCCTTTAGAACTTATGTGCGCCACTCCATGCGCCATCGTCACTACTGCAAGCACATATGCATCAGGCAACATCCAACGCTGCTGTTCTGTCAAATCGATCCAACATCCATTCGAGTCCAATTTGCCCGTACTTTCTCTCCATACGCGTTTCTCTTCCTCAGTCGCTTCTTTCTGAATCTCTTTCACATTTTCCATTGTGTCCTCACACATTCCAGACTCAGCAATCCATCTTGCAGACGTAGCAATGTACATTCTACTCATCATGTCTCTAGCTGTCTGTTTAGCGGTTTCATCAGCAAAGGCATTTCCCTGACCAACATCATCCGTGATTGCTTTATGAGCACTGCACTTCACAATCGCAACTTCAGTCGGTAAGGTTAGAGATTCTAACAAGTCGTTAACTAGCTGACCATGTTGAATCTTAGTCCCATGGGACGTAATGAAACCCCTTTCTCTCCACAACCGGCCAAAACTATGGGCCACGCCAAATGCGTACTGACTATCTGTAAACACATTCACTCTCTTTCCCTCAGCTAAAACACACGCTCTCGTAAGAGCTATTAACTCTGCAGCTTGGGCAGAATTCTGACTCACTCTTGCAGTCTCCACAATCGTCTTCAAAGTCGTTACTGCGTAGGCAGCAGTCACATCACCATTCTCCAATTTAAAACATGACCCGTCCACATACAGCGTACCATCTGGGTCGGATAGGGGAGTATCTCTCAAGTCGATACGACCTTTTGTCTCTTCCTCCGTTTTGAAATAACAGTCATGTGGCTCAGAATCACTCGACTCTTGATCAGTCGGCAACAATGTTGCTGGGTTCAATACATTGCATCTTTTGATCTGAATATGACTCGCTAATAACGTCAGCTCGTAACCAGATAATCTCGCACTAGTAAGGTGTTGTGTCTTCGTTCGGTTCATGAGTGTGTCCACTGCATGAGGAACCATGACCACTAGCATATTGTTCATCACCAAACCAGCAGATTGTCGAATGGAAGCTGCAGCTGCCGCTGTAGCCCTCAAACAACTAGGCAATGCTCTAGCTACCGGATCTAATGTTGATGAGAAATACGCACAAGGGCGTTGTTTATCACCAAACTTCTGTGTCAAGACACTCAACGCGCAACCTTCTCTTTCGTGAACGTAGAGCGTGAATGGCTTACTGTAATCAGGTGTGCCCAATACAGGAGCTGAACACAAAGCTTTTCGTAATTCAGCAAAACTCTCTTGACATTCATCAGACCATGGCACCGGACTCGGAACATTTTTCCCAGTCAAAGCTACCAATGGCTTTGCTAAAAGTGAAAAATTTGGGATCCATTGCCTACAGTAAGAGGTAATACCTAGAAAGGCACGTACTTCCCTCTGTGTGCGTGGAACACTCATCTGCGTAATTGCTTTTATTCTTTCTGGGGTCAACTTCCTTCCCTCCTTTGATAAGAGGTGACCTAAGTAGGTTACTTCTTGGCAGCAATATTGCATTTTGGAAGGTGACACCTTATGATTCAAATTAGACAAATGATGCAATAGTGAAATTGTAGCTGCCTTGCAAGTTTCCTTGTCATCGGCAGCCACCAAAAGATCATCTACGTATTGTACTAGGGCAGAACCTGGAGGAAGGACAAAAGAATCTGGCTGACTTTTTAAAGCTTGACTGTAAATGGATGGACTTTCACAATAGCCTTGTGGAGCGCGTTTAAATCTGAAACTCCGACCTCCTAAACAGAAGCCGAAAATATCCCTACTTTCTTCAGCTATCGGAATGCTGAAAAATGCATTCTTGAGATCTATAACTGAGAACCACATAGCTGTAGCAGGAATCAATGTTAATAAGGCAGTAATGTCTGGCACTACAGGAAACTGCGGAATTACAATCTTATTAACTTCTCTAAGGTCTATGACAAACCTATAAACTGGAGGCTTTGTAGGATCTGTTCGTTTCAAAATCGGCAATACAGGACTATTACAAACATTTCCTCGCGTTTCTTCAACCACACCTTTTTTAATCAAATCTTGCACAATCAATAAGAGTGCACGTTCACCTTCATTCGATATTTTATATTGAGGAATTCTTGGAAATTTCACATTCGCTTTCAAAGATACTACATACGGTGGAATCTCTAGTAGACCTACATCATTGGGACCAGTCGCCCAAAGAGAATCAGGGAGTGAACGTAGCTCCGGCGGGAGTGCGTCCATTGACAAGTACATCGGAGAGGTGAGTCTTTTACCCAAAGTAAGCTGTACTCCTTCCGGAGAACAGTACAATGTCGCATATAGTCGTTTTAACAAATCTAAACCAAGCAGATTTTCATTACAACCTGTCGTCAAAATTAAGGGTGCTTTCAATTGACACGGTCCAACAGAAATAGACAAAGGACCAGATATCGGGTTGTACACAGGGGCGCCTGAAAAACCTACGGAAACATTTGTTGAGCCAGACAAAGGTGCGCCAGGGAGTTTCGCATGCATGATAGAACTTTTCGCGGCACCAGTATCCAACAGAAACGGTTCGACTACACCTGATGTTGCTACTGCGACATAAGGCCCACTCTGATCCACTGGAACTGATACTACTCCCTCTCTCTGTCCATGGCTGTCCTAGTACCCATTTTGTTGAAATCCCTCTTCAACTTCACAATAATCCTCAACAAGATATTGCTGAGATCTATTCTGTTGAGCTGACTGTACATTTCGCTGATCAAAGTGATTAGAAGGACGATCATTAGTTTGTGGAGGCATAGCACCTCGTCCCCGACCTCTAGAATTCTGTGCAAAACCACCACGACCTCTCTGAGCTGCTGCCGCATTATTTTGCGCTAAAATCTGACAATCATTTTTATAGTGACCCTCTTTCTTACAGTACGCACACTGATTCCACTGGTATTGAGGCCTGGTCGAATTATAATCTGTCTTTTGATACGAATTCTGTTGCATATTAGTCTGATTCGTGCGAGGCGGATACGCCTGCTGTAAGAGAACTTTAGTCTTTAAATCTTTCGTTTTCTTCTCTGATTTCTCCTTTTCCTCTTTATCCCTATTTTCATAGTACTGTGCAGTCGCAAGTATTTGCGCTGTCGTAGATACAGCCCACGCACTTTCTGAGTCTTTCAATTTATTGCATAATTCGGGTAACAAATTATGCACAAATTTATCGACAAACAATCTCTGTCCTCCTTCAGTGCTCATATCCTGACCACTATGGTCTACAAAAGTCTCTTCGAACCTCGTGAAGAAGTCGGAGACACTTTCGTCTTTCTTCTGCTTGCATGCGGATAATTTATCCCAATTAACACGCAATGCTGGCATCAGAGTCTTCATTAAATCTATTATTCTACCAGGAAGATTAGCAATTAGGGGTTCGGGTTTCGCACCACCTATTTGTTGAGCATCTGCTGCAGTGATAGCTGCCCAATCACCACCTAAAGCAGCCTGATGATCCTCTCTACGAATTTTAGCCCACACTGGTTGTGGAACTACATTACCAAACAACATATCAATGTCGGCTAAGTTCATTATACAAGCCTCAACTGTCTGTGTCAATTCCTTGTAATATCCGGCTGGATTCTTACGTGGATCTGGCAAGGCCTGTTTCACTGCTAACACTTCTGCTCGCTTCCACGGAATATGTATCCATACTCTTTGGAACTGTGCTGGAGCAGCTGCAATACCCGCATTATCATCACGTTGTACTGCTTCGCGCCAAATTGGAGGAACTTCCCTCATAGGATATTGGCGACTTAGCTTCACTCTACCTTTCTCTAAATCTCTCGGCGAACGAAGAGATGGATCATTCCTAAAACTCAAAATAAGTTCCATCGCTTCCTTTATATTATCGCCCACTATCATTCCAGCAGCAAACTCTTTTTGAATCTTAATTAAATCTTCCAAATCTGATTCGACATCGTCTTCTTCTATTTCCTCACGCAACAACGAGCACATCTCGTCGAAGACGTATCGCTGCGTTGGCTCTCCCCATTGCATAAATGTCTCTAACACATCTTTCGTACTATATCTTCTAACTTTTGTAATCCATCTGAGAGCTGTGGAGTCTAAAACTCCCCGTTCCTCAGTACTTGGAAGCTGACTCCGTCTCTGAACAGAGTCAGGAGTAGGAGTCTTAATCAAGGTTTTATATATAGGCGACAGCATATTAGTAACAGAATCAGTAATTCTTCGACGAACAGAAAGTGGAGTTAGTACACTCGCAGACATAGAGAACGCAGTAGAGGTAGGAATAGATGACGAAACAGTAGGAGTATCGAGGAAAATAGTTTGAGGACCAATAGGTACAGTGGTAGGTATAGGAGCGGGCAGTGCAGGAAGAGGAGGAGCTGTAGGAACATTTACATTCACCACAGGAGGTAAAGGAACTTGATTCTGAGGAACAAGAGCACCAGGTTGTCCAGCAACCGGCAATTGAACATTCGGGATCAGTGGAGCCGTAGCACCTTGTGCATACGGTGGAGGCGACCGTAACAGATAAGATAGCAGAGGATCGTTTTCGGAATCCTCCAGTATCTTAGCCATTTTCGATGGCAAGGCAGGATAGCACTTGTCAATCGCTAAGTTACGCTCTCTAATGGCTACATCTATGGCTTTCTCACACTCGTTAGCCTGCAACTGCTTAGTCGCTTGCTCTAGAGTTAACTCTTCTAGTTCTTTTTGCTCTTTTTTCAACCTTTTCATTTCTCTCTGTTTGGATTCTTTCCGCCAATAACGAAAAGAGTCAAACATTGCCGGCCGGGCTTTCTTCCTAAACAATTTCGCTTCTAAATTGTCGAGAATCTCTTGTTCAAAACAACCATGCAGTGGCCAACTAAGGACACCATCCTTCTTACAATAGCGGACCCATATCTCATTATAAGTTATAGGACCCACACCATACTTACAATATAGGTCATATAGAGGAGTCCCAATCGGAGGAACCAGACAGGAATCCTCTAATTGTGAGTCACTGTTGCAACTAAAACAAGACAACATTTTCCGACTTACCATTCTCAGTCCGGAACACAAAACAAACAAACACGGAACAAATTGTGCACTTGAACCAAGAACTTAGGCCTACCAAAACGAACTGATGTATCGATACCCAAAACTGAACCAAATAGATTATCGTAACCAGAACAACCAATGATAATCTTACGAAACCAAACCAAACCAAGAACCGATCAAGGATTTTTAACAATCCTCACAAAAGTAACCAGCTAGCTATCACTAAATACTTAACTGAGGCACTGAAGACGTCACCAAGGAGAAACCCGTCACGTTTCGCTGTACTAAGGACTGCACCACTTCGGGTCCAAGACAGGGCGACGGTCAAGGCAACGGCCCACTGCAGCCGTCCTGAACGGGAACCCTCGTGGAAGAGAACTTCAGGGCCACTTTTGCGATATGCCGGGATCGATGAAGTGGGGCGCCTCCCTCAGGAATCTTCACACGAAGCTTCTCGAACTCTTCAGGCTTTTGGACCGGTACCGAATGACGTCGCCCCACGTTGGGCGCCAATTGGAGTTCTGGACTTTTTGGTTCCGTCCAGAGGTGTCAGGGTACAACACCCAAAGACCCCGGAGTCCCACCTGCCTTGGTGCACAAATGAACAGAAACACGGGCTTCTCGATGGTGGCGTCAAAGACCAAAGGTTTATTACTGCAGGGACACAGAAATCACAGAATCTACACACGGGCAGAATCTAGGAGACTGTTCGATTTGTACAAAGTGGGTTGCTCCTTATATACTAAAAATTGTGCTCTAGGCAAATATTTCACATGTCGGTACATTCCCAAACCTTTGTGTCTCTAAACAATAAATATTTGGCGTTACACAGGAACTGTCGATAATATCTGATACCAAACATCACGAAGAGGGGTTCCCACCAGTCCATCACAATCCCTTGTCAATATTGCATTCAAGACCCGGACCGCCTCATCGTAAAGTTCGTTACCTCCCCCTAATAAAGGCCCAGAAGGAAAAGAGTAGAGCCAGGTGCAGGAGATAGAAAAGCGGGATAAGAGATGTTTGTGGGTTGTAAATGGGCAAGGCTACCGGCTTCGGCCGCCTAATCATGATCAGGTACAATGGACACGAAGACCAGTTTGGCAGGACTGGCCTCGGGCAGAGGAGGCAGCCTTTGTCGAGTCATGCAGCTACAGCGTGATCTGGTTTAAGGTGCACGTGTCACGTAAGAGGTGAATCTCCGGCTAAGGCTACGTGTCTTTAATCAAAGTGAAGTGAATGAAATGATCAGAGGCTATTGCATATGTGAGGGCAAGGAACCACAAAATGGCGGCCACGATCTAAGATGGATGCCGTGGGTATATCAGAAATATGTCAATGGAAGGAGTGCTCTTGCTCGTAGCGTAGCGAAAACACTAGGATATACTAAATGGATCATTTGCGGTTCGCTGATACTAATTTTATGTATTTCCGACAAACTTGAAAACACGGGTTCAAGTCGTCACGGAACCGTCACGGAACCTCAGTGTCATGCAGCACCACCATCGTCAACAATCAACATCATCCTAAAAAATTTCTTACACACTGTTACGCTGATGTCCTACTCTTCTTACTGTAGCCATAAGCATCCATGCAAATCTTTTTTCCCAAAACGTATTAGTCTACTGTTCATTAAGTTCTTCTAATAATCCGCTCAGGCCATTATATGTCTCATTTCTTTGCTTTGTTTTACATATGCTGCTACTGCTGCTAGTGTGGTAACACTCATACACTAACACCACAACAAAGGAAATTCTGTCCTGGATGACGCAATCACCATTTGACATGCAGCCAGCGCTGTGCCAAGCTGTAATCGCAAAAATGAAACACGGGTAAGATAAGCATTTTGGGGAGGAAGAATAATGGACGAGGAGAGAATGACAGTAGTACTAATAAAGTACTAGTAGGTCAATTGAATTCACTAAGCCTGTTACTGCCACTTTTGAAAAATGTTGGACGGTTTAGATAATTCTTGCTGTTCTCTGGAACGGAACGGGTAAGTTGGAGGAAAGTACCAAACGTGCCGTAACCCCCACCCAACACCACCCTAAACAAATGAGATCAATAAGTACACTAGGTAAGTAAAATACATAATTATATATTTCCCTAACAACAAAACTAGTCCCTCCCCTCCCTAACCCAAACAATTGCCCATGAGTCCTTTTTCAAATAAAAGAAACCCAACATCCGGATCCCACCCCCCCAACAGTCTTTAAAAAAGGGGCAAGAGACACAGAGACAGAGTCACTTCCGGCGGTGTGGGCGGTACCGTCGGTCCTTGCGGAGGTCCCGGACATCTTTCCTGAGCTTTTCTACCGTACGCTCCAGGTGGTCCACTCGGAAGCGAAGGCGGCGCATGCATCCTAAATAGGCTCTGAGTGGGCCAGCTGCTGTTGGTCTTGCAGCCGAGTGGCAGCAGCGGGAGGCTGACCGAGCCCGGCCCCGTGCTGGAGGCTGCTGGCTGGTGGGCACGGGGGCACTGGAAGAGGTTTTGGAGGTAGAGGCCCCCTCCTCCAGTTCCCGAGCACACAGCCGGCGATATTCAGCAACTATGGCCTCCACCTTGCTGGCCCTGGCCTGGACAGCCATCTCCTTTTTTGTGAGCTTTGGTGGAGCATCTATATGAAGAAGTAAATAAAAATAATGTAACCAAGACTCGGTAACAACAACACAAAAGAAAATTCAACTGAAAGTTGTCTCACATTAATACTAGCAATTTGCAAGCACACTACAACATTTGGCATGTATTGTATCTGGACGGTTTAGATAATTCTTGCTGTTCTCTGGAACGGAACGGGTAAGTTGGAGGAAAGTACCAAACGTGCCGTAACCGCCACCCAACACCACCCTAAACAAATGACATCAATAAGTACACTAGGTAAGTAAAATACATAATTATATATTTCCCTAACAACAAAACTAGTCCCTCCACTCCCTAACCCAAACAATTGTCCATGAGTCCTTTTTCAAATAAAAGAACCAACTTCCGGATCCCACCCCCCCAACAGTCTTTAAAAAAGGGGCAAGAGACACAGAGACAGTGTCACTTCCGGCGGTGTGGGCGGTCCCGTCGGTCCTTGCGGAGGTCCCGGACATCTTTCCTGAGCTGTTCGACCGTACGCTCCAGGTGGTCCACTCGGAAGCGAAGGCGGCGCATGCATCCTAAATAGGCTCTGAGTGGGCCAGCTGCTGTTGGTCTTGCAGCTGAGTGGCGGCAGCGGGAGGCTGACTGAGCCCGGCCCCGTGCTGGAGGCTGCTGGCTGGTGGGCACGGGGGCACTGGAAGAGGTTGTGGAGGTAGAGGCCCCCTCCTCCAGTTCCCGAGCACACAGCCGGCGATATTCAGCAACTATGCCTCCACCTTGCTCTCCCTGGCCTGGACAGCCATCTCCTTTTTTGTGAGCTTTGGTGGGGCATCTATATGAAGAAGTAAATAAAAATAATGTAACCAAGACTCGGTAATAATAACACAAAAGAAAATTCAACTGAAAGTTGTCTCACATTAATAATAGCAATTTGCAAGCACACTACAACATTTGGCATGTATTGTATCTTTACGCCGTCTTTGTAAGCCAGTAACAGTTTCAGGAATTCTACTACCATGCAGCACTATGGACTCAATACATAGTCAGGGAGTCAGAGAGTACAGCAGCATGATTGTTTTTTTCAATACTTTGAGCAAAAAAAATTACTTATAGCTGAAGTTGTGGTAGCGGGCATAATGCCAGCTCAATCAGCTTGCACCCAAGAAAAAGAAACATAACCCATGATGACGCAGACTTGCATTACTTTAAGCAGTACATACAGTTGGGGATAGGGAAGCTCTTACTTTTGTATTAGGGCTGGCAGTGGCCATACTCGGTTACTTGAAGGGCTACTGCTCAATTAAATTTATATTTCATACTGGCCCCACTGGCTCTTCTGTACTACAAGGAACATGAAGATTATTGTTTTCTGATTGTATTGTATCCAGCCAAGCACATGATGTCTTCAGTGCTTATATGATGGATGAGGATGAGTTTAGGTGGACAGATGTGATAGATTGAGTGAACAACAACAATAGTCAACCCATGATTAACAAAGCAGAAAGAAAAAAATGAACATAGGGAGTGAGTGTGGTAACCATAATTGACACAGGAAGGGACTTGACTTGATATAATTGTCAACTACACAAACCATACACAATATATGCTGCGCTTGTAAAGTACTGTATTGTTACTTTAGGCAAGGGCGAGTTTCAGAACAATCATAACTTGAACTTTTTTGATTTCCTCTGGTTTGCAATTCTGGCACGGACATGCTGTTTGAAAAATGTAACACTCTTCATGCACTGAGCGTCTGCTCTACTTACTTACACCTCAGCTATGTCTGTGGAAGTACAAGATAACATACAGGCTTCAATAATAAACGGCTATCATTCTACTTAATGTCTCTACTATAACAACTTTATTTTTTCTTAAGAAGAAAGTAAGCACCTTTTCAATTTCTTTTCTTTTGAATTGCATTTGAGGTTGACCACAATGATACATATTGTAATGCTCACCACACATGTATTTCTGATTCACCCACAGAGGCAGTCATTTTACCATTTCTCCTCCAACAGTCCTTCCTTTCATTGACCCTAAGTTCTTTCCCTTTTCGATCATCACATCCCTGCAATTTCATCTGAGATTACTTGGCTTCACGATGAAAGTTTCACAGCTGATTTGAAGTCAAATTGAGGGGGCCATTGCTTACTCGAGAACTTCCACCACTAATGCAATTGATAATTCTACGGTGACTGTCTTACCCGTGATTGCCTAAAATGTAGTTCTAAATCAGTAACTGTTCTTAACAGTACAGTGTTCTTGTTGTACTGAAATGTCTATTGTGCAGTACATCATACACTCCTTTGCGATCATACTCTAAAATGTCAAGATCTAAGGAGTATAATAACTTACCACCGTCCGCTGCTGCGCCATCCCCCTCAGCTCCTCCAGGTGGCACTTGTGACACCGCCGCATCCGCCCCTTGAGCAGACCCCTCCGCGCTGCTGCTGGCCCCGGCACTGGTGGTGGTAGGAGCCGCATCTGATGTCATGACGCCTATGAAAAACAAGTCACATTTTTAGGTGCGATACACCACCACATATTCAGATTCATAATGGAAGAGAAATAGTGAAACAAGAAGCCACAGTTTGGGGGAGGAGGTTGACGCTTCATTAGCCGTATGATACCATGCAACTATTTTTGGGACAACTGATGAATGCTTCATCGTGAACGTGCAACATGATTCTTTGCAGATAGAACCAAGTACTCCTCAAAGTCACGCCACCACGAGGACTTGTGTTTCCAACAAGGTGATGGCTCCCGAGTCACGCACAGTTACTTAGGAGTTAGGAACGAGGTATGTGGAAAAGATCGAACTGCACCTATCTATGATAAACAATGTCCTATTTCTCTTCTGCATCCTTCTGTATGTACAGAATAGTCCATGAAACACTAGCGGCATGGACTACGTGGTATGTACTACTATCATGCCACCAATTAATAGCTTCTTCTTGCTAAACATTGACATTTTCTTGTTATAAATTGTCAAAGCACTAACATTAAAAACATTAGCATATACAACAAGGGCAACACAGAAGACTGCACTGCATGAATCTACAGCTATTGCATGATCAGAGTTTTGTTTAACACCGTTTGCCGAATGGGCAAGTATAGCTACCTACACTGAACCACTCCGAAATTAATAATAATAAATAGTAGTAGCACGTACAGTGATGGTAGAGAGGCAGGATAAGAATGTAGAAACACAGTGTACAAGAAGATAAAAGACTGAGGGGTAGATTTACAAGGCCCTTGCGCCTCTTTTGCGCCACCAAATCACTTTTGTGACACAGCGGCGGTGCAAAAGATGCACCATGGTGCGGGGTATTTACAACGTGAGTCATCTGGGAGATGCGTGATGTTGTAAAGCCATGCGCCTTAAGGAGGCGTGCTGCCGCAAGGGTGGCCGTTCCTGCGCTGGAACGCATGCTAAAAGTGACTGAGTGAAATCTTCAAGATTTTAATCAGTCACTTTTAGGCCAATGGTACGTCAAACCCCTGCGCCTGCTTGAAGAAGCCGTAAGGCTTGATGCAGCATTAGCAAAATGGACCCCACCTAGAGCATTGCTGGTGCTGCCACGCGCTTGCGCCCCAACTCCGGCAATGTGACGCCTTTAGGATACAGAATTCGTCACCCATCTATGCCGTTTTTGGACCATGGTGAGTCACATTGTAAATGCAGCGCATCATGGGTGGTGGAGGCATGGCGCACACTTACTGCTGGTGCATCCCTGGTGATACGCAGGGATGCTCAAGTCATTCTAAATATGCCACATAGTAGTTTGTAAAAGATAATATTGGGAAACAGTTTGGAATGAGTAGAGCTATAAAAGTAAGGGAAGTATAAGTAAATTAAAAACACAAGAACTTACTGGGGCCAGCAGAGGACCATTCCTGGACTTCCTGCCCACTCTGTTCTGCCGGAGTCTCGGTGGTCTTCTTGCTCGTGGGAGGTGCTGATGATCATGATAAAAAAAAAAAACATGGATGAAGTCCTGTGAAATATTTGATTTCTTTGAACACAGTCTTAAATTATCTCGTGGAAACAAATTAGCAACAATTGCCCTACATGTATTGACCTATCTGATCTGGTCAACTAGGAGTTTAGTAGTACAGTATTGCTTGATTCGCAGGCCGTCTACTTGGAAAGTTAGGTACATCACTAGCTCAACCAACAACAAAACGGTTCTAGTACGACTGCCAGCACTCAGCAGCAGGCGGCGCACGTGACAGACACAGTCCGTCATAATGATTGCAGAGTACAGATCACTAAAAAATGTCCTACTACGTACTAATAACAAGTCATACTATACTAAACCTATGAATCCACCCCTATCTCTTCTTCTTAATGGCAGCAG
This sequence comes from Lissotriton vulgaris, assembly GCF_964263255.1. Taxonomy (NCBI): domain Eukaryota; kingdom Metazoa; phylum Chordata; class Amphibia; order Caudata; family Salamandridae; genus Lissotriton; species Lissotriton vulgaris. The sequence goes on along the minus strand of NW_028246102.1, from coordinate 4,271 downwards.
GAGTACAAAGGAACGGCTAGACTTGAGTTTCTAGTCTCACTAGCATTACGCAGTTCTGGAAAGCACTACACTCATACATATTCAGAAAAAATGTGCACAAAGTTGCAAACAAGTAAGCATAGGAGCAACGCCACTGAGCAGGCAAGCAACTGCAAAACGGCAGCATTCTTGATCTTCGTGAAAAAGACATATTAGCTGTTTTTCTTGCTCTTAAACTCAATAAAACAAATTTGAAATTAAAAAGACATATTAACAATATAACACAGACCAGGAGAAAAAAAAGGAGTTCATAAATAGCTACTGTTACTCACCTAGGCCAGGGATTTCCACGCCGAGCACGTAGAGCAGGTCCTGCTCCCGGTCGAGGATTTCAGCCCACCGGTGCGTCGCTTGGCCGTAGGTGCGCCGGACCCTCGACTCCCTGTGCATGGCCCGGCACACCTTATCCCAACGCCGGCGATGCTCTCGGAGGCCATACCCTTGACCGGGCCTGCCCCCGGATGCCGCGGTCTTAGGGAGGTGGCGAAAAACAAAGAATATCATTGCGGCCACCTCCACCACAGAGAAGATCTCCCTGGTCGTCACATCCTCCCCCCTCAAACGGCCACAAGGGAGCCGGCTACGGGGTGCTGGCCCCTTCCCCTTGTCCTTGCCGGCTCCCTTTGCCATGGTCCTGGGCACAAGAGAAGAAGGAAAGAAATAGGTGTGAAAAAATGTAGAAAAAAAAGTAAGAGAGTTAAACAAATAAAGTAGGTGAAAAAGTAACAAAAAGTAAAAAAAACACAAAATATAGATGCAGGAAAATAGAAAGATAGCTAAAAAGCAAAAAAGAGCAAAAAAAAGTTCAGAAAAACAAAGGTTTGCAAAGATTCAAGACAGATTGAAAGTATAGCATGCCCAAAACCATAGCAATGACTGAAAAACAAGATGACGCGCCCATTGAGGACCGCATGGGTAAGTTTGCGCGATTTTTCATGTGCGAGTACGCAAAAACGCGACATTGTCAATAGCGCCTGGAAGCGGAAATACGCAACGCGCACAGGATGGCCGCGCCCATGTACAACCTCATAGGCAACCTCGCAGTCGGTGCGCTGCAATTGGTCCGCAAATAAGCAAAAAAACGGGCGAACACAAAAAAAAAGAAATCCGCAAATTCGCACGAATTCGCGGATTGCAAGTTCGATTTCGAGCGAATTCGCGCCCCGCGAATCTCGCGAAATTGCAGAAAACGAATTTTGCAAAACTGAAAGCACTTAGCAGGTGCAAAAGTTCAAGCTAATTTGTAACCATTCCCTGTAGTGCTTCCTGAGGGCCCCCTCCAGAGTTCAGTTGCCTACTTGCAACTATTCTCTGACCCTGCTCTGACCCTCAAAGCAGGGTCAGAGAATAGTTACAAGTATGGCACAATGCTCCTGTAAAAAAACATTAAAATGCAACATTAAGCACTTACAGCTAAGGAAGCAGGTGCTAGACTTGAAGCTCAAATTCAGTGACACATTAACCAGCCCCAAATGAATTCATCTCAGTTGAGGCTGGGAAGCTGTGCTTTGCTTTCCCCCCATAATCTACAGTGGTGAACAAGAGGGTGGTAGTGGTGAACCAGAGGGTGCTGTGGTAAACCAGAGGGAGACAGTGATGATCCAGAGGGTGGCAGTGCAAACCAGAGGGTGGCAGTGATGAACCAGAGGGTGGTAGGGATCAACCAGAGGGTGGCAGTGATCAACTAGAGGGTGGCAGTGATGAACCAGAGAGTGGCACTGGTGAAGCAGAGGGTGGCAGTGATGATCCAGAGGGTGGCAGTGGCAAACCAGAGGGTGGCAGTGATGAACCAGAGGGTGGCAGGGATGATCCAGAGGATGGGAGTGGTGAACCAGAGGATGGCAGTAATAAACCAGAGGGTGGCAGTGATGAACCAGAGGGTGGCAGTGGTGAACCACAAGGTGATGAACCAGAGGATAGTAGTGATGAACCAGAGGGTGGCAGTGGTGAACCAGAGGGTGGCAGTGATAATCCAGAGGGTGGCAGGGATGAACCAGAGGATGGCAGTGATCAACCAGAGGGTTGCAGCCTGGAACCAGAGGGTGGCAGTTATCAACCAGAGGGTGGCAGTGATGAACCAGAGGGTGGCACTGGTGAAGCAGAGGGTGGCAGTCATTGATTCAGTGGGTGGCAGTGGCAAACCAGTGGGTGGCAGGGATAAACCAGAGGATGGCAGTGATCAACCAGAGGGTGGCAGTGATGAACCAGAGGGTGCTGTGATAAACCAGAGGGGGACAGTGATGATCCAGAGGGTGGCAGTGGCAACCCAGAGGGAGGCAGTGATGATCCAGAGGGTGGCAGGGATGAACCAGAGGATGGCAGTGATCAAACAGAGGGTGGCAGTGATGAACCAGAGGGTGCTGTGATAAACCATAGGGGGACAGTGATGATCCGGTGGGTGGCAGTGGCAAACCAGAGGGTGGCAGTGATGAACCAGAGGGTGGCAGGGATGAACCAGGGGTTGGCAGTGATGAACCAGAGGGTGGCGGTGATGAACCAGAGGGTGGCACTGATCAACCAAACGGCTGCAGTTATGAACCAGAGGGTGGCAGGGATGAACCAGAGGGTGGCAGTGATGATCCAGAGGGTGGCAGTGGCAAACCAGAGGGTGGAAGTGATGAACCAGAGGGTGGCAGTGGTGAACCACAAGGTGATGAACCAGAGGATGGTAGTGATCAACCAGAGGGTGGCGGTGATGAACCAGAGGGTGGCAGTGATCAACCAGAGGGTGGCAGTGATGAACCAGAAGGTGTCAGGGATGAACTAGGGGGTGGCAGTGATGATCCAGAGGGTGGCAGTGGCAAACCAGAGGGTGGCAGTGATGAACCAGAGGGTGACAGTGATGATTCAGAGGGTGGCAGTGGTGAACCAGAGGGTGGCAGTAATGAATCAGAGGGTGGCAGTGATGAACCAGAGGGTGGCAGTGGTGAACCACAAGGTGATGAACCAGAGGATAGCAGTGATGAACCAGGGGGTGGCAGTGGTTAACCAGAGGGTGGCAGTGATGATCCAGAGGGTGGCAGTGATGATCCAGAGGGTGGCAGTGATGAACCAGAGGAGAGGGTGGCAGTGATGATCCAGAGAGTGGCAGTGGCAAACCAGAGGGTGGCAGTGTTGAACCAGAGGGTGGCAGTGATGATCAAGAGGGTGGCAGTGGTGAACCAGAGGGTGGCAGTGCTGAACCAGAGGGTGGCAGTGATGAACCAGAGGGTGGCAGTGGTGAACCACGAGGTGATGAACCAGAGGATAGCAGTGATGAACCAGAGGGTGGCAGTGCTGAACCAGAGGGTGGCAGGGATGATCCAGAGGGTGGCAGTGATGGAACAGTGGGTGGCAGGGATGAACCAGAGGGTGGCAGGTATCTGCCAGAGGGTGGCAGTGATCAACCAGGGGGTGACAGTGATGGACCAGAGGGTGGCACTGGTGAAGCAGAGGGTGGCACTGGTGAAGCAGAGGGTGGCACTCGTGAAGCAGAGGGTGGCAGTGATGTTCCAGAGGGTGGCAGTGGCAAACCAGAGGGTGGCAGTGATGAACCAGAGGGTGGCAGTGATGATCCAGAGGGTGGCAGTGGCAAACCAGAGGGTGGCAGTGATGATCCAAAGGGTTGCAGTGGTGAACCAGAGGGTGGCAGTAATGAACCAGAAGGTGGCAGTGATGAACCAGAGGATGGCAGTGGTGAACTACAAGGTGATGAACCAGAGGATAGCAGTGATGAACCAGAGGGTGGCAGTGGTGAACTAGAGGGTGGCTGTGATGATCCAGAGGGTGGCAGTGGCAAACCAGAGGGTGGCATTGGTGAACCAGAGGTGGCAGTGATCAACCCGAGGGTGGCCGAGATGAACCACAGTGTCGCAAACAGGCTGGACACATAGAAACAACATGGTTGCGACTGTTGCGACCACAAAAGTAAGTTTGCGTTCCCGAAGTTGTACAAAACCCTTGCGAACTGGCAAAAACAGCAAATTCACAAATTCGCACGAATTCGCAAATTTTGCGGATTGGGAGTTCGCTTTCGCACCAATTCGCGGATCGCGAATTCGCAAATTTTGCCCATACTTAATCTAAAGAAAACTAAGCTATTTCAACCATTTTTAAAGTACAGTATTGTGGATTTTTGTCGTTTGTGGTCTTGTGTTAAGTCTATATAAAAATACTTATTTTTATACTACAACTTGTGTGGTGTCCATCTGTAGTGTTGTCACTGTGTTACTGTATTTGTTCGAAAATGCTCT
>NW_028246101.1:0-51414 GCF_964263255.1 Lissotriton vulgaris | reverse complement strand
AATATACAGTGTATATATATATATATATCTATATATCTATATATATATATGAAAAAACCATAGGTTTGACACATGTTATAGTTAACTGGACATTTTACTCATATAAAACCAATGAAATTCCCCCGTTATAGTTACTTCAGCTAACTATAACTCGCGCGCCCGCAATGCACTGCTGATGATGTCACATAGTACTTCACCCATGCTTTGAACATTTTAGTTTCTATTTTTGGATGTGTGTATCAAAAGTTATATTACGCTGAGAGGAGGTCTACCACTCTTTCAGAAGGATGATATCATCAGTGATATCATCAGTGATGTAATTTCAGATATCATCAGTGATGTCATAAGTGATGTCACTGACCATGTCATGAGTGATGTAATATGTGACATCATCAGCAGTGCATTGCGGGCGCGCGAGTTATAGTTAGCTGAAGTAACTATAACGGGGGAATTTCATTGGTTTTATATGAGTAAAATGTCCAGTTAACTATAACATGTGTCAAACCTATGGTTTTTTCAGTGAATTTCATAGGTTTTGTAAATGCTACTTCCTAACTATAACGTGTGTAAAACCTTTGGTTTTTTCAGTGAATTTCATAGGTTTTTTGAATGCTACTTCCTAACTATAACAGGTTTAAAACCTATGGTTTTTTCAGTGAATTTCATTGGTTTTTTAAATGCTAATTTTGAACTATATCGTGAATACAACCTATAGTTTTGTCAATGAATTTCTGTAAATATTTTTTTCGGAAAGAAACAGTTTTCTTGACTGTCAGAGTTGTATAGAGACTCCTTGTAAAGCGCTAGTGAATTAGAAAGTCTCTACCTTGCCTTATTTTGAACGTATTGAAATTTGTTAGTAAATGCAGATCGCCTTTCTGACCTTTCGTGCGCGACCTGATGCGCGTACCATCTGCACCTTGCCTTATTTTGAACGTATTGAAATTTGTCAGTAATTGGAAATCGCCTTTCTAAACTTTCGTGCGCGACCGGGTGCGCGCACCCTCCTATTTATTTCGAGAAAACATTGCAATTCTAACTCATTGAGTTTCTTCATAGACCCCTCAAAGAAATTATAGTACGTCAAAGAGACTGTACCTACCCTTCTTTTTTAGTGTTATGAAACTTTTCAATTATTGGAGCCGAACGTCTTTTTAAACTTTCGTGCGTGACCGGATGCAGACACCCCGGTATTTTTTCAAAAACATAAAAGGTTTTATACTTTAACAATTGTGTGCTTGAATCCCCCTCAGAAGATGTACAAAATCAGGATGTGTTTAGGTTTACTCCTTTTTACGTTTTGAAACTTCAGTACATTACACCGCTACTTCCAAATGACGTACGTGACCAGATACTGTCACCGCGTGCACGTCCTGTTGCGCGCATGTGAAGTCATGTGACTTGAAAACAACATTTCCAATTGCTTCTTAGTAGTTTCTGTTCTGGAATTTTCACAGATGCCACTCACTTCCCTCCCTCAGCACGTACACGTCCTAATGCGCGTATGTGAAGTCATGTGACTCGAAAACAACACTTCTAATTGGTTCTTAGTAGTTTCTATTCTGGAATTTTCACGGAGAACTCCAGCCACTTCCTTCACTATCTTTTGTACTCTCAAGGGAGAACAACGTTTTACATCTTTCCGAAGACTTTGGTGAAATGGCTGCCGCACCGAATTCATCTTCCGAATCTGAAGAAAATTTTCGACAAAAAAAAAAGAAGGAATCTTTCATCTGGCAATTTTTCACTTATCCTAAGGATCAAAAAAAAGTGAATGCGCCAAAAGTAACTTGCACAATATGTGACGCAGTTCTTTCAAGAGGAAATCCGTCGAAAAAGTATTCCTTTTCCATACATACCATGATGAGGCATGTGAAACAAGTGCACCCAGTGCAATTTGCACAAGCATCGACAAGAGCTCTGGCCACGCTACTACCATCAGAGGTGGCCAGCACATCTTCTGGTGGACGACCTGCATCTCCATCCACTGCAGAGTTGGACTTGAGACCATATTTGTCAAAGGTGCATATGAAATGCAACGAGTGTGGAGAACTTCTTGTGTACAGACAGCAGAGCCTCAATCTTATTAAAATAAAAATTGAGAGTCATCAATGCTCCGACAAAAGATAATTTTTTTCATTTCATTTTGATCCTGTTTCACAGTTTTACAGTTAAAAATTTCGGTGCAAGTTTTAAAAATCAAAAACAATGTAACACTTCTTAAAAAAAAAAAAAGTTATTTTCAGAACTAACTCATTGTACCAAAAAGAGCTCTATTCACAAGCTAAAGTATCGACGCTTTTTTTCAGGACAATTATGCAAAAAAGCGACGATACTTGGGACATATTATGAAGGAGACGTAATACATTATCGTCGCTTTCATCGACAGGACACTGCCGATAAAACGACGATAATAGTCTTCATAATATGATCTATGAATTGCAACCGAAACCTACGTTAGTTGTCTTTACATCTAACATTAGATTCGATTGCAATTCATAGAGGATATTATCAACGCCGTTATCGCCACTATATCTGTAGTTTTGTGCCGATAAAAGCGACGTTAATGTTTTACCTATCCTTGAAAATATTCTGCTGCACCTTCTTGAAAACGGCATTACATCGCCTGCCGTAAGACCACTTTGCATATGTTGCGTACAGTAAGTTACTGACATGCAAAGTGGGCGTAGGTCAAACCACATGCAAAATGTGGTTGGAGGGGAAAACACCCTATCACAAAAAGAGGCGTTGCGAGAAAAAGAGGTGCAATAAACTAGTTTATCGCAGGACTGTTAAAGGCCGCTCTAATCAAACATTTGACATCGTTAACATAAGAGTGCAGAAAATAAAACTAAATCCACCCCGTCCCCTAATTACAAGGCACACATTACTGTGTGAAAACAACGTTTGTTTTCACGCGATAATGTTAAGTACCGCGGCTGTTACAGCATTTACTATCACATATGTGTTCCCATTGATATTAAAGCCCTAACACCGTGGAAAATTCTGCCCCTACCGTCGATATTTACAACGCCAAGCAGCGGCGATTTTTATCGCTTAGGAGTCTTGCTATTATGAAGGTTTATCTCATAAGTCTCTGATTCTCAAACTATGCACCACGGCTCCCCTGTGCACCGCAATAAGATACCAGGGGCGCCGCGCACACTGTAGACTGACTAACCGTCCATAAATTCCACGGACGTCCATACCCTGTTATCTGCAATTGTGGCCATGAAAAGGAGCTGTGCTGCTCCCCTCTGAGAGGCCTCACTCCCACTGCTGCAGCGGTCTCGCAGTCGTCCAAGAGCACAGGAGCAGCCCCTCGTCCATTGAAGTTCTGTGTCCGTCTCATTACCACTTAGTAAATGAAAATAAGCACTGAAGGATATTCAAGAATGTAGCACTCCTCCTGCTACAGCATACAGAATGCATTGTGTTAGGTATAAAAAAGTGAAACACCCACGCTACAATGATATAGAACACTTCCTTTAAAGAAGCCTGTGAATAAGTTTAAAAGATCAGGTTAACCTTCTTTTACTCTCTCATCATTCTTGAACATAAGTATTTACAATACTATATTGAACAATGCCATAGTTGCTGCTTCTTTATTTTAAGAATCTTGCAATCATTCGCAAAGCCAATAGTCATGGTTTCTTTTTCCTGACCAAAAAATTGCAATATTACATATCTACATAGAATGACAGAAAAAACATAACACTACAGAGGCCCAACACTCTGCTAAGCGCAGATTTTTAGCCTATGGGGCAGATTTATGTTAACTGGCGCATCCCCACGGATGCACCAGTTAATCTGCGCCACAGTACGCCACAGCTCCGCCACCCATGGTGCGCCACATTTATAATGTGGTGCACCATGGTGCAAAAACAGCACAGATGCATACCGCATCTGTGCCGGAAAGGTGGTACATTGTTAGAGTTGCGTCGCAAGTGTGACGCAGCTCCAGCAAGGCTCGGGGGTGCCTCATATTCACAATGCTGCGTCAAGACCTACGCCTGCTTGAAGCACATGCAGGGTTTTGAGGCAGCATTGGTCTGAAAGTGACTGAGTGAAATCCCATAGATTTCACTCAGCCACTTTCAGGAGGCGTTCCTGCACAGGAACATCATACCTATAGGAACTAAGTACTAATACCGTTGACACAGATTAATAGCTGCACAAATTAACTAAAAACTCTGCCTACGCTAGGCCTCAAAAGTGCAGCCCGATAGACAGCAAGCCTACTTTTAAGAAACTGCCTGCGCTGAAACCCGAACAGACCCGGCCAACTTAAAGCCCTGAAACTATCTTAATTTTCTCCTCTCTCTTTAAACCTTTACATTTCATTTTCAAACCACGTTTGCTTTCCATGACACACGTTTTTTTTCAATATTCCACATTCAACGCCTAGACACTTTTCCCTTTTTAGTATCCGAAGCCGCAACTGCAACATGGCTAATGCACGAATTAATTAGTCTACCTTTCGCGTTTTTTCAGTGTTCAAATTCTTTGAATTTCTTCACATAAATAGATACCAGCGGCTCAGTACCTCCTACAGTCATAAAACCAAGTCGCTCCCTTTCACTTACAAATGCCTTTGAGACGGCAAAAAAATGCCTGGCAGATTTACAATCCCCTAACGCCACTTTAGCATCACTTTTAAAATGGGACAAGTGAAGCAAAACTGCCGCACGGAGCATGTTAATCTGCCCCTAAATCTTTATAGAAATCAGTGTACTCAAACATGTAATTAGTCGTTCACATGCAGGCACATTTAATTACATGACTTATTTAGGTAGAAATGCTATAATGTTCTATATCTTTTCAAAGATACACCAATGCCTGCTATAATGCCGACTTTTTCCTTATTCTTCAACAGTGGTTATGTTTTTTTTCTTCATGTAATGAAAATTACTATGAGTTTTTAAACAGCAAAGCTTACGCGGTTATAGTCACTCTGCATGTGCTTCCCTATAAAAATGTAGTTTATCTACCCCCGCATGGGAACCTTGATGTTTCCATCTGGCCGCGAATTCCGGCCTTGAATCACAAGACATGAACAACAGCCTTATTGTCACAAAAACAAGTTACCCTACCATCTGTTCGCAAACATATCTCTTTCAGTTCCTAATATTCACAAAAAAGTGCATTCCTTATAAAATAGTGACCTTCCTTTACAATTTGCTGAGGTGACTCACATAATCTTTAATGCATCCTCCACTTCAAGACAGCCCTATTTTTTTTATAACTACTAAGCAATGGCTTAGTGACTTCTCTTGCAGAAATATTTTGAACTCATTCTGCTACTCTTCACTCCATAGTCGGCGACCTATTTGTCTGGACTTCCTGTTGTACTACCACTGCTGAGACTTTTGTGTGTCTATTTTCTGTATTACAAAATGGATGTCCCTCCTGTCTTCGCAAGCGAGCCGGAACACTTAGAACTATTTCACCAGAAGATGCTTGAGTACTATGGCATCCTACCACTCTCGACTTTGAGTGCGTCATATCGATTATCATTTCGATGTTCCTATTTCACCTGTGTGCAGCCTGTATTTCATTGCCTGAGCTGTGATTTCATGTGGGCCCTGGACTTATGTCTCTGCAACTTGGTATCTCCTGAAGTGAATTACAATCATCTAATGAATCCGTTAATTGATCATGAACAGCTTTGTTCCAACGGAGGGATTATAGCCTTTGCAGCGATACAAGGAGTTCTGGGTCATTGGAATATATTCGCAGCGGCGCAAGATTTTTTGGCACACAGCTACATAGAAAACCCACCGAGTTGCCCTCTGATGGTACTAGAGGCTCCGGTAATTAAAGACCATGTATGTTCTTTTCCTCTTTTCAATTGGATGGCTGACATGTTTTCGGATAATAACAAGGACTTCCTTTTAGAAGCGGTTGCTGCTTATTTCGCTTACTCAGTTATTGGATGACTCTTATCCAAGCCATTGACGTCTACATTTTGTTTTACCTCCCTTTTTTTTTGCACGTTTTCTTGGATTTTTTTTTTTCATCAACAGACCTATTGGCTTTACTAACAGTGGACATTACAATTTCCTGCTGGTCAGATTTTCGTGTTTTATGTGGACTACATTTTTTTTCCTCAGCTACTCGATTTCGTACTTAACTTTTTATTGAACTCTAATTTCAACCATTCAGATGCATATCTTATCTTATTTCAAACGTACTCGGAGCAAAACAGGGTAATATATGCTACATGTGCCCTAATTAATGTGTAGAGGTTGCATGAGCTTTTTATAAGTGTAAACGCCATTTCTCGTTTCAACTGCATATTTGCGCCTCACACACCTCTGCTGCTTTAGTTTTCCATGTACTGAATTTTTTTGATAATTCATAACAGAAAAATATGTTCTTTCACTAATATTTGCATTACTTTTCGTGCTGTATTTCAGATGGAGTACTGAAATCTTCAAAAGATATGTCAATATAGTAGCTCTTCTCAACACTAACTTTCGAACGTTCCAACAGATAGCATACATGCACCTCCAGCCAACTTGTAGCTTTTAACGCGTTTTTTTTTCCTCACACAATAGCATAACACAAAGTTGATAGTGCTTCGCATGCAGAGACCTGATTGTGAATGAGCTAATGTCTAACCAATAGCATTTCCATGTATCGTTGCTAAACTGAAAGGCAAGACACCTTCTTACATTTAGTAAAATATAATGTACTTCCTCATAACGGTGTAGAATTAATTTTGCTAAACCATATTCATTTTACATCAACTATAACGTTTGTATTCTATGTACTAGTGACTATGCCGATTACTTTGTTTCTTACAATATCTGTACTCGTATTAGATAAGAAACTTGCCTTGAAAACATTACATTTCTGAATAAACATTTCAAATATACACGTTCTCTTTTTTAATCCATATTCTGAACTGAAATAATTGTATACTGAAAGAGTATTCATGTGTTCCACGTAACCTCAGCTGTACTAAGTTCATATTTTCTTTTGTCGACCAGACGTACTCATACTAGAACCCGCAGGCCTATGACCGCCCATCAAGCCTTTCTTAGCAGGTCGCGGACCATGCAAACAATCGTACCTCTGTAAGAAAATAATTTATTACTGTTACCAAGCACCGCCGCAGTTCCGCTTCACTCACACTGTTAATTACTACTCCCCCACTTCTACAGACCAGACACTATGTCGTATTTCACTCCTTATCACCCTTTCATCTGCACTATAACAAACACTTTTGCGCCAGCCACCAGAGAACAGAGTGCAGATGCATATTTCTTCCCGCAAAATTTTGAAATCAAATGAACATTTCAGTTGGTTGTCCCTCACAATATTTTCAATGTCACATAAAAGTCACCCATCACCCACTGCCTTCTCTGGCTGTTTCCATGGTAACACCTCATTCTGCACCTGGCTGAAGGCACAGGTCAAAAGTTCATATCTCAACGTTCTACATCAAACAAAGAAGACTGTTTTCCCTCCAGAAACACCTGCCTATCCACTCCTTTGTTACATGTCTTTTTTTTTACACCAAATAGTACTTTTCGTTTTACATAAACATTAACATGCAACGTAGTCTTCAATCTTGAGGTATTACAATCAACCAATCATTTTTAGTTTTTCAACCACACCAAGCCTCATCCACTTTTATATCCGGACTTTCAGCTTTTAACTACCATTCCACTTCCAGAACCCATCGGAGTACTACTGCATCTGCCTTGAAAATGAAGGTTTGGCTTTTAGGACACAGCTATATTCACTGGAGTGGAAAATATGCAGCAAACAGACGAATTTCCAACCTTGATTTACCAAATGTGCAGATAACGTGGATTGGCCAGAGAGGATTGAGATGTCACCAATTGATACCTTTGGTGAAAACTTTTATGCATCTCCCAGAACCAGACCTTATAATTGTGCACTGTGGTGGGAACGATCTAGGCACATTGACTGGGGTAGGTCTGGAAATGCTTCTAAAAGACACCTTTCGACAATTGATGACACTTTTTCCTCGAACTGCCTTGGTATATTCCAATATATGCCAAAGACAGAAATGGAATTGGTCCAATCAACATTGTGCACAAATTGAGAAAGCAAGGAAACATGTAAATAAATCTGTTTCTGCTTTCCTCAGAGATTATGGGTTCTATTTACCACAACAACTTGCGTTACAACATGCAAGGCATCTATAGGAGAGATGGTGTTCATTTCACGGATGAGGGAAACAGAATCTTCCTCTGTAACATGAGACTCTGCATCGGTACTTACTTATAAATGCAGAAGAAACTCAATTAACACAAGGGCTCTTTTCAGAGCCACCTTATATCAAAGCACTCAAACTTCTGATTTATCTCCATTTTCACACTCTTGTAAATAGGTGTGCGCGACCGGGTGCGCGCACCCCGTAACTTTTTTTTAAGAAAATAAAAAATTCTTTTCGCGGTCAAGAGCCTTACTGCACCCCCTGAGAAAACCTACGCAGCCAGACAATCTCTACCTTGTCCCCTTTCCATGTTTCAACGCTTTGAAATGTACAATATATTCACTCGCACTAACAAAATGGTGGTCAACGCTTCCTGATTTCCTTCGAATCGAACGTTCACAGATGTCACACAGCAAAAAAAAAAATCCGCTCGCGCACAGCCGCACGAGTGCGCGCACCCGAGCGCGCTTATTGATATATAATTGACTTCAACTTTAATTTTCTCAGCAACTACTGAACGGATTTACACCATTTAAAAAAAAGCGTAATCTACGAGCCGGACTCTACCGTTTTGCCAAATTCCTTATAAATCCATACAGCCGTTCGAGCTGTAGCCGTGTCTAAACGTCCTATGGAAAATAACATAGAGAAAACACGTTTTGGGACCCCCCTTTTATCTCAGCCACCACTTGACGAATCCCCCCAAACTATTAGGGAAGGACCGCAGCGGACCGAGCCATCTTCTTTGAAAAATTCGCGAAGATTCATCCACCGGGGCCAAAGTTAATCCAAATAGAATGTTGAGGATTTCCTATGGAAACTAGGTCCTAACTATAACTACCTACTGGCGACTGCCAGTAGGTAATATATATATATATATATGTATATATATATATATATATATATATTACCTACTGGCTATCGCCAGTAGGTATATATAGTTAGGATTAATTCCCTATGGGACTTTTGAAAATTCTATGTCTAATAACTTTGGCGTTTGTGGATGGAATCGGCTGAAATTTTCAGGAAAATGGCACATTTTGTTTCTGAGCAGCTCCTGAAAATTTGGTGGGGTTTCGTCAAGGGGGGGCTGAGAAAAAAGGGGGGTCCCAAAACGCGTTTTTCCCATTCATTTTTCCATAGGGCGGTTGGACTCACTTTTAGCTCGAACGGCTGAATGGATTTGCACGAAACTTGGCAAAATTGTAGGGACTGTTAGCCCGATGTGCCTTTGCTAGGTCTCAATATATGTGCTCCAGTAGTTTTTGAGAAATTAACGTTCAAACCAAGATATATATCTGTAACAGCGCTCTGGGCAGCGATCCGGTCCGCTTACTTTTCGCTTATCGGAACTTTGCGCGCAGAAAGCTGATTGGCTCTCCGGTGTCTGTCAACATTCTAAACAGTCCGGAGCGGCCGCCATCTTGTCTCTCGGTAGGATCGAGAGAGAAGAAGAGGTGAAAAACGAAGGGTGAATTTAATGAAAGGGGGCAAGGTATCCTCCTTTTGACCCCCTAGGAATGCTGTTGGGGTTATTAAAGGGACCCGTGGGGAAAAGAAAAAAAAAATGATTTTTCACGGTAGAAGCGCTTCACGGGCCGCGAACTGGGCCGCAAACTGGTAGCGAAACGGGAATTCGCCATTTTGTGCTTCGTAAATTAAATTACTAGTTATAAGTGGGTACGGGAGACGTATCCTAATCCCCTATGTTTCCTGAGGGTGGGTGAGGAGGCTGATATATGTTGATACATCTCTTCCAGCGGCTGTGCGTGAGCTTTTTTTTTTTTTTTGCTGCGTGACAGTCCGGAGCGGCCGCCATCTTGTCTCTCGGTAGGATCGAGAGAGAAGAAAAGGTGAAAAACTAAGGGGGAATTTAATGAAAGGGGGCAAGGTATCTCTCTCTTGACCCCCTAGGAATGTTGTTGGGGTTATTAAAGGGTCCCGTGGGGAAAATAAAAAAAAAAATGATTTTTCACGGTAGAAGCGCTTCACGGGCCGCGCACTGGGCCGCAAACTGGTAGCGAAACGGGAATTCGCCATTTTGTGCTTCGTTAATTAAAGTACTAGGTATAAGGGGGTGCGGGAGACATATCCTAATCCCCTATGTTTCCTGAGGGTGGCTGAGGAGGCTGATATATGTTGATATATCTCTTCCAGCGGCTGCTCCATCTTGCCTTTTTTCGAATGCCACAATTTTGTCGTGCACGGCAGCCATTTTAGATGCCAGGCTGGTCCCAGGCTATCACCTACCCCTGCGGATGTAGTTTATGGCCCCAGCTGTAGAGAATTCAGACATGGCAATCCTCCTGATTCAGGCGTGTGAGTACTGATTTCAGTGCTAGTCTCCCGCCTCCCGATTTCTGCAAGCAAAAACCCGGGGGCATATTACTAACAACTAGCGATAATTTTTGTCTATAACTTGTTTAGAGACAAAAATTATCGCCGCACATCGGCGATTTTTATCGCAGATAAACCTTGCTATTATCGCAGAAAAGTCAGCGATATTCATGTATTATCGACCTAATGCTCTTAGCCATGTTATCCACCTCCCATTGGATAACATGGCTAAGAACTGCTCAGGGCAGGTGTTAGATTTTGGAGATATTCGCGCTTAGCGCGAATATCTCCAAAAGTTGGTAATAGAAGGTAGCGATGTTAGGGACTGTTTCCAGTCGCTAACATCTTGGCACGCCACTTTGCATGTCATTAGTGATAAGTATCACTGACATGCAAAGCCGGGCCCAAGATGGTCGCTATCTCCTTTTAGGTGTCACTAACTGGTGTTAGCGACAGCTTGATAATAGGGAAATAATTTTATCTCCGCTTTCATGGTTTTTAAAGCCAAAAAAGCGGAGATAAACCCCCTTGATAATATGCCCCACGATTCCTTGGGGGTTTCAGCTGACAGGGCTTGGTATTGTGTTACATGGTAATTTTTCCATGAAACGTCAGAGGGTCGATGTAGGGGTTCTAGAAGAGGTGATAAACCATTTAAGCCTCATGAACAAGCGCATGGTCTTTTAAAGATTTGTGAAGTACTCGGGGCGGCGGTGTGTGTGTGCCCTCTTTCAGGAGCGGGCGGGGGGGCACTGCCAGCAACTTGCCAGGTCAGGTAGTGTTCAACACGTGCATCACTCTTTCTCTGCTTGCTATTGCGCTCCATGCTTCGGAAAGGTAAGAAAAAGAACGTGCATTTGAGTTTGAAATGTCCGATCCTGCAGCAGCACACTTCCAAAGCCCACACATGACAATAACCCGATTCAAGGCCCCATTCACCCGTTTTTCAAAAAATAGATAACACTCCAACAAATTAAGGTTATAAAACTTTATTAACTTTTAACGATAATGAACAGAACAAAAACTAAAAACATTTAAACATTTATTAACACAAAAAGCAACAATGGTTAGAAGCTGTCTTTTGTGCGAATAGTCCCAAGGCAGCACAACGTGCAGAGTTCTGGACGGCACCCAGGTGATGTCGCCTGGGTGCCGCACTGGTTTAGGGATCCTACAATGCTGCTCCGAAAATTGGCGTGGGGCGTCCCGGGTGGGGCGGGGGGAGGCCTCGTCAGTAGCGGTCTGTTGTGCGAATAGTCCCAAGGCAGCACAACGTGCAGAGTTCTGGACGGCACCCAGGTGATGTCGCCTGGGTGCCGCACTGGTTTAGGGATCCTACAATGCAGCACAGAAAAACAGCGTGGGGCGTCCCGGGTGGTGCGGGGGGAGGCCTCGTCAGTAGCGGTCTGTGTCCAGTGTCACATGGCTGACACAACATGTACGACAGGCACCCAGGTGATGTCCAGTAAACTGCCGCACTGGTTTTGGTATCCTACAATGCTGCTCCGAAAATTGGCGTGCGGCGGCCCGGGGGGGGGGGGGGGGGAGGCGTCGTGAACGGGTCTCCCCAGGTGGCGGCCATCTAGCTGAGTTGCGCTCGCTCTTGCGGCCACAGCGTCTCGCTCACCATGTTGTGGAGTTGCTCCCACTCTTGCAGTGCAGCGATAGGCGGCTGCCACATGGCTGTCAAAATGGCGGACGGCTCTTCGGTTTTGGGCCTGGTCCACTGAAATGGCCCTGGGACACCTTGGAAGTCGGACGCTTGCCTGCTAGGGCTTGGGCTCCATTCTCGAAAAGCGTCCCCTCAGCCGTGAAGATTGTATAAAAGTCTTGGGGGCCCCCGACTCCCGCAGGCTTCCGGTGGGGAGCGGCTGCCATGATTGCTCGCGGAATGACCACGACGGAGCCACGAGATGGTGGTGCTCTCATGCTGACGCCAGCTTCAGTCTGAATGATCCAGAAACAAGGTGGGGCTTTCATCGTTTGGGAAAAAAAAATGTTCTAAACCAATGAAAAGTGTTATTTTTAGGTCATATGACCAAGCCTTCCATCTTTAGGAAACCAAAAGTAAAATGAACCAATGAAAAGTTTTATAAACAAGTCACATGACCTGTTATGCGACATAGGGCTACAAAAAGCGTAGAAAATCCGTTGGCACGTGAGGCGGCGTCAGTAGCGGACCGATGTGCGAATAGGCCGAAGGCAGCACAACGCGCCGAGATCCGGATGGCACCGAGGTGGTGTCCAGCAAATTGCCGCACTGGTGTGGCCATCCTACAATGCTGCGCCGAAAGACGGCGTGTCCAGCTGAATTGCGGTCACTGTTGCGGTACAGTGACTCGAACGCGCCGAGATCCGGATGGCGCCGAGGTGGTGTCCAGCAAATTGCCGTACTGGTGTGGCCATCCTACAATGCTGCGCCGAAAGACGGCGTGTTCAGCTGAGTTCCGGTTACTCTTCCGGCACAGTGACTCGAACGCGCTGAGATCCGGATGGCACCGAGGTGGTGTCCAGCAAGTGGCTGCACTGGTGTGGCCATCCTACAATGCTGCGCCGGAAGTCGGCGTGGGGTGCCCCGTTGGCTTATGAGGTGATGTCAGTAGTGGACTGATGTGTCAATAGGTCGGAACCAGCACAAGGCGCCAAGATCCGAATGGCAAGTCCTGGATGTTGAGTGCCTCAGTTGAGATTTCTGAGAAGTGCTTGTAGAACTGTCTGAAGCTTATTTGCACCTGCTGCAGCTTCACTAGGTCCGGCGGAACTTGTTGCCTTTTCCTTTGTGCTTCTTTTCCTACAATGCGTTTCTTCTGAAGACACGACCAGGTCCCTGAATGTGTGCAGGGGGACGCTATTGAATGAATGAACGCGCCGAGATCTGGATGGCACCGAGGTGGTGTCCAGCAAATTGCCGCACTGGTGTGGCCATCCTACAATGCTGCGCCGAAAGTCGGCGTGGGGTGCCCCGTTGGTTTATGAGGTGATGTCAGTAGCGGACCGATGTGTGAATAGGTCGGAACCAGCACAAGGCGCCCTGCACTGTTGAGCCTTTTTCAATGTCTGTTTTTTGTTCTTTCCCCTCCATCAAAAACAAAACAAAAATACAAGGCGCCAAGATCCGAATGGCAAGTCCTGGATGTTGAGTGCCTCAGTTGAGAGTTCTGAGCAGTGCTTGTAAGACTGTCTGAAGCTTATTTGCACCTGCTGCAGCTTCACTAGGTCCGGCGGAACATTTTTCCTTTTCCTTTCTGCTTCTTTTCCTACAATGCGTTTCATCTGAAGACACGACCAGGTCCCTGAATGTGTGCAGGGGGACGCTATTGATTGAATGAAAATGGCGGCTTGACACAAAGCTGACTCAAGCGTTACTGTTGGTGCTATACAGACAAAAATTGGTTTTCAGTTTGTACATTCTTCAGGTTTTTTTTTCCATCCAAGTCTGATTGAGAGTTTGTAGAAAAATGGCTTCAGATTTTCCACATACTACTCTTCAACATTCTTCCTAAATGTAACAATGTGAAACTCACTAGGAGAACGGCTGTTTCTGTTTCCTTTCAAAATGCTGCCACCAATATTTTCTGAATAGAAGACACCATCTTGTAACATAAAGGGCCGAAAGGGGTTCTGGTCTGGCCGATGGTTGGTGGAGACATTTTGACTATATCTTGGACCTGCCCGGCCTCGCCCAAAATGGCGCCGGTATAAATGGGACTCGTAACTCTTTGCCCGCAAATGTATATCTAGAAAATGTTATTGTAAGTGGCCCTGTCGTATTTTAATTACAAAATGTACGTCCACCGATTCCGCAACTGTTAGACACCTTTGTTCTTGTCACCTAATGGCCCGCTCGTTACGTTCTTCTACAGTGTAAATGTCTCCTCATCATATACGATTTGAGTTTGCTCCGTGGCCGGCCCACGTGGTTATAGGCCCGTATTTGTATACTGACATTTTCACAATAAAGGTTTTTAAAACAAAACACGGTAGTAGTATTTTCATTTGTAAAGTTTTTACTTTTAGTGACTGTTTTCGAATCAGTAAAAGGCAAGTGAAATAAAGCAGTCCAATTACATGACGGATAAAAGGTATAATATGTAGGAACGCAGTAAAGATAAATGGTCAAGGGCAGTTGTGTTTTTCATGTCTGCAACATAAAGTGATCGATAAGAATCTGATAATCAGGCGTATCGGCGACTAAGACAGCAGGCCGAATCTCTTTTACTCAACGGCTCCGTCATGGAAGGAAGAAACGCCCTTTTTCTCGAAAAAGGAATATATTTTACTTGCAAGACAGTTGTAAATTTTCCGGGAAAGTACATTAGCCTGGAATATTATAACATATGTTTGAAAAAAAAATATTGTTCGAAAATAATAAAAACCGTAATTTTTAGGTCATAAGACCAAGCTTTTCATCATTAAATTAACAAAAGTAAAATGAACCAATGAAAAGTTTTATTAACAAGTCACATGACCTGTTATGCTTACGTTACGCGCTGCGCGCCGCGCCTCGGATCACTTCCGGGTGCGCTAACGCGGCGTGTCATAAAACGCATTACGCGACAACGTAGGTCAAGAATATAGTCTAAATGTCTCCACCAACCAGCGTTCAGAACACAACCCCTTTCAGCAGTCCAAAAAGTTCTGTTAAATGACAACAGAGGGGACAGGCAACAAGAACCATCAGTCAAAGAGGGGAGGGCAAGTTCTTCTCTTCCGGGTCATGTTGGGGCGCTACCGGAACTGATCGAATTGGTAGTCTACAGTGTTTCTGGATGTTTCAGACTAAAGCTGGCGTCAGCATGAGACCACTACCATCTCGTAGCTCCGTCGTGGCCATTCCACGAGCAATCATGGCAGCCGCTCCCCACCAGAAGCCTGCGGGAGTCGGAGGCCCCCAAGACTTTTGTAGAATCTTCACGGCTGAGGGGACGCTTTTCGAGAATGGGACCCAAGCCCTAGCAGACAAGCGTCCGAGTTCCAAGGTGTCCCAGGGCCATTTTAGTGGACCAGGCCCAAAACCGAAGAGCCGGCCGCCATTTTGAGAGTCCTGTGGCAGCCGCCTATCGCTGCACCGCAAGAGCGGGCGCATCTCAACTACATGGTGAGCGAGACGCTGTAGTCGCAAGAGCGGGCGGAAAACAGCTGAATGGCGGAAGAGGCACAGTGTAGCAAAAGCGGGCGGAATGGCAACTAAAACGATAAAGGGGCGCCCCACTACAGCTTGTCTTCAGGTCAAACGGATTGTGGGACAAGGTCCAGAATTGAAGAGTCATCAAAAGGCAAAAAGTACCGCCGGACCCCGGGAGCCGGCCGCCTATGTCGGGGGCGATCTCAGGCTACACCAGTGCTATAAGACTTGGGGAGGGTGTCGGAGCCAAGCGTCTTCTCCGAGTCCATGGCCATCACAGCGTCCCTCAGGGGCCTCCGTCAAGCTGTTTAGGAAGGTAACATATTACATTGTTTTCTAATGCAGTCAGGTCCACAAACGACACTCACTTACTTTGAGAATAGTGAAGCTGCAGTAGGTGGAAATAAGCTTCAGACAGTGTTACAAGCGCTGCTCAGAACTCTTAACTATGGCACCCAACATCTAGAACTTATGCTATTTGAGAATGGTAGTGACATCGAAGCATCTCAGGGACCAAAACCATTAACGTACTTTCACGTATGAAAATCTTACTTGGGGAGGGGGCAGGAGCGAAGCGCCCCCTCCCAGTCAGCGCCACCACACCGTATGTTGAAAATCTGAAGCCATCGTTCTACAAAGTCAACCAAACTTGGATTGAAAAATCTAGAAAAATGTACAAACTGAAAACCAGTTTTGGTCTGCATAGCATCAGTAGCAACGCTTGAGTCAGCTTTGTGTCAAGCCGCCATTTTGATTCAACAAAGCACAGGCATTGAAAAAGGCTGAAATTCAGAACTCTAAACTATGGCACCCAACATCCAGGAGCTTGCTATCCGGATCTTGGAGCCTTGTGCTGTTTTCGATCTATTCACACATCGGTCCACTACTGACATCATCTTATAAACCAACGTTATGTAAATAGTTTTTTAATAAAATGTTTTACCCTGTTTCTTTGCTGGTGTGTTGTCTATATTTTTAATATTTGCATAGGGTTTGTCATTATTTTGTGCGGGATGGGTGATGGAGCCGAGCTGTCTTGCAGCCCTTATGGTGTGGAGCTCAGTTCATCTCACTATTTTCGTATTTCTCAAGAAGGGTTGTTCCTAATATTTCTATTTTAGCGAGGTCAAAAAGAGATCCAATTAGTGGCCTACTGATTTTGCTCGATTACTTTTATTTTTTTTACACGATTTTTCACTATCTGCAAAGACTAAACAGAGTATTGCGACTTTGTGCTTGTTTGTAAATAGAGAATGATCCAAAGAGAACCAATTCTAAAACAGTAAATGCTTGGACAACAATCAATCAAATGGAGAGACAAGGAGGTACGACGGATTACAACGGAGGGGAGGGGGGGGGCAGCGTTCAAAGCACATCAGCGTGCATAAATACGAAAATGTTTTTATCTATCACGTACTTGACATTTTAAAGCTTTTCATATTTGCTATTAAAAAACCAATGAAATTCACAGAAAAAACCATAGGTTATAGTGGATATATAGTTAGGAATTTGCATTTACAAAACCTTGAAAATTCAATGAAAAAACCATAGGTTATAGGCCATATATAGTTAGGAATTAGCATTTACAAAACCTTATTTTACTCGCATAAAACCATTGAAATTCCATATATAGTTAGCTAACTATAAGCGCTAACTATATATCGCGCACCCGCAATCCACTGCTGATGATGTCACATATTACATCATTCATGACATGGTCAGTGACATCACTGATGACATCACTGATGACATCTCAAATGACATCACTGATGACAACTCAAATGATATCAATGATGACATCTCAAATGACATCACTGATGACAACTCAAATGACATCACTGATGACATCTCATTTGTCATCACTGATCACATCACTCATGTGATAATACAATGAACCTCTTCAGACTCTAATATAACCTTACATACACTCAGTATAAACAGACACTCACAGACTGTCACTCATCCATGGAGTTACTCACACACCTAGTCAGTCATGCAAAGAATCAATCACACCTCCATTTCCTCAACTATACAGTTATACACATCTTACTTATTCAAACATATAATAACACATATTTACTCTCTTATATAATCCCTGATACAAGCTCACAGTGATCGATACAGCCACTCACACATTCACTGGCTCTTATGTTCAGTTATTTATATATCTCAACTCTCACATGTATTGTGTTTTACATACGTACTTACTTGCACATGTAGCAATGAGAAATCCATTCACTCACCAACACACCCATGCACAGTCAACCGCCCATATAGCTGTTTCCACGTGCACTTTTGAAACCATACATCTAGTGAATCAACTGCTCACACATCTATGCACAGAGTCACGCACCTCCCAGCCACCCACACACACACTCAGCCTCCCATTCAAATATTTGGGCAACCAATCAATAACCCATATGGCCACTCTTATAGCTACTGATCAACACATGCAGCAGCTTACACAACAACAAACATACTGATGCACGAATTAAGACAGTTTACTCACTAACCCATGTACTCAGTGAGACACATTTAATCACTCACTCATACAGTCAGTCATGCACCTACTAAATTCTTCATCCAGACACTTATACATCCACTCATTCTTCAATATGTGAAACATATTTAAACTTTACAGACACATACAATCACTGGATGTTGTGATCAGTGATGTCATCAGTGATGTCACTGACCATGTCATGAATGATGTAATATGTGACATCATCAGCAGTGGATTGCGGGTGCGCGATATATAGTTAGCGCTTATAGTTAGCTAACTATATATGGAATTTCAATGGTTTTATGCGAGTAAAATAAGGTTTTGTAAATGCTAATTCCTAACTATATATGGCCTATAACCTATGGTTTTTTCATTGAATATATATATATATATATATATATATATATATATATATATATATATATATATATATATATATATATATATATATATATTACCTACTGGCGGTCGCCAGTAGGTATATATAGTTAGGATTTTTTCTCTATGGGATTTTTGAAAATTCTATGTCTAATAACTTTGGCGTTTGTGGACGGAATTGGCTGAAATTTTCAGGAAAATGGAACATTTTGTTTCTGAGCAGCCCCTGACAATTTGGGGGGGTTTCATCAAGGGGGGGCCGAGAAAAAAGGGGGGTCCCAAAACGCGTTTTTCCCATGTTAATTTCCATAGGGCGGTTGGCCTCACTTTTAGCTCGAACGGCTGAATGGATTTGCACGAAACTTGGCAAAATTGTAGGGACTGTTAGCCCGATGTGCCTTTGCTAGGTCTCAATATATGTGCTCCAGTGGATTTTGAGTAATTTAGGTTCAAAAAAAGATATATATCTGGGCGGAGCCTAACCACACATCTGATCTGATTGGCTGTCAGCACTTCATCCAAGAAGTGTTGGCAGCCATCTTGGGACCAATATACATGATAGCACCTCATTAAAAAGCATTGTAGTTAATAGAGGGTTTTAGGACTTTAGTTACATTATAAATCATTTGTTGATGGTACCATACTCGTTTTAGGAATTGTGGTGGGTTCTAAGGTGATTTTACCATGTGAAAAAACCTTCTGCTGTGATATCATGAATATTGTTTGAAAGAAAACTAATATCTCATGATTTTCCCACAGTGGTTTGGAAGGGGATCTATAAGCTAAACTGAAAGCATATTTTCTGTAAATTCACATTATCTTTCTCAGTCATGTGAAAATGAAGTCTGACATTCTCAGTAAAACATGTACATCCAACAAGGACAGAGACTGTCAGTTGATTCCTTTGTGTTCTACTGCAGCCTCCTAGAGTGTTCTAAAGAACAACTAGAGCGCTAACAGTCCTACTTATTACAAAGGTATGGCACACCTGAAGCCATCTTGATTGGAATAAAGTGGTAACTCTTAAAACATTTAATTTAAAAAGAAACAACACGAGGGGGTATATTTTGCCATAGAAAGTATGATTAGTGCTGCAGAATGAAAAATTAGGGCACATTTTGAGTGACTTCTCAAATCCTTTTCTATTTCATTAAAACATTCTGACATGCAGTCTCCCAAAATGGCCACCAGAGACAAAAGAGCCCAAATGTAGCCCAAATATCACCCAGATGTAGCCCAATTATAGCCCAATGACAGAATGTCCCAGAGTGTTCTAAAGAACAACTAGAGCGCTAACAGTCCTACTTATTACAAAGGTATGGCATACCTGAAGCCATCTTGATTGGAATAAAGTGGTAACTCTTAAAACATTTAATTTAAAAAGAAACAACATGAGGGGGTATATTTTGCCATAGAAAGTATGATTAGTGCTGCAGAATGAAAAATTAGGGCACATTAAGAGTGACTTCTCAAATCCTTTTCTATTTCATTAAAACATTCTGACATGCAGTCTCCCAAAATGGCCACCAGAGACAAAAGAGCCCAAATGTAGCCCAAATATCACCCAGATGTAGCCCAAGTATAGCCCAATGACAGAATGTCCCAGAGTGTTCTAAAGAACAACTAGAGCGCTAACAGTCCTACTTATTACAAAGGTATAGCACACCTGGAGCCATCGTGATGGGAATAAAGTGGTAACTCTTAAAACATTTAATTTAAAAAGGAACAAAATGAGGGGGTATATTATGCAATAGAAGGTATTAGTGCTGCAGAAAGAAAAATTAGGGCACATTTTGAGTGACTTTTCAAATCCTCTTCTATTTCATTAAAAAATTCTGACATGCAGTCTCCCAAAATGGCCACCAGAGACAAAAGAGCCCAAATGTAGCCCAAATATCACCCAGATGTAGCCCAAGTATAGCCCAATGACAGAATGTCCCAGAGTGTTCTAAAGAACAACTAGAGCGCTAACAGTCCTACTTATTACAAAGGTATGGCACACCTGAAGCCATCTTGATTGGAATAAAGTGGTAACTCTTAAAACATTTAATTTAAAAAGGAACAAAATGAGGGGGTATATTTTGCCATATGAATTATGATTAGTGCTGCAGAAAGAAAAATTAGGGCACATTTTGAGTGACTTCTCAAACCCTCTTCAATTTCATTAAAAAATTCTGACATACAGTCTCCCAAGATGGCCACCAGAGACAAAAGAGCCTAAATGTAGCCCAAATATCACCCAGATGTACCCCAAGTATAGCCCAATGACAGAATGTCCCAGAGTGTTCTAAAGAACAACTGGAGCGCTAACAGTCTTACTTATGACAAAAGTATGGCACACCAGAAGCCATCTTGATTGGAATGAAGTGGTAAGTCTGAAAACACTCAATTTAAAAAGGAACAACATGAGGGGGTTAATTTTGCCATAGAAAGTATGATTAGTGCTTCAGAAAGAAAAATTAGGGATCATTTTGAGTGACTTCTCAAATCCTCTTCTATTTCATTAAAAAAATTCTGACATGCAGACTGAAACATGCACTTTGAATACCAGCAGCAGACGTCCCTGGTGAGCAGTAGCTTTACTACAGTGATCTAATGTGCAACTAGAGTGCTAACATTCAGAATTTATGGCAAATGTGTGACACATCTGAATGCCTTCTTGATGGAACCAAAGTAAACAAGCATTGAAAATGCAATAGATCTCGCCCTCGTTTAAGTTAAAGCCATTCTGTTTGTAATGAGGTGGCTTTTTAGCTTTGCTTTTATTAGTGTTTTTTCAACTTTCATGTAAATAACATGCATCTGTATGCATATAAGTATATGTATGCATGCATTTATGTTTGTATTTATATAGATATACAGATAATATATGTTTATATATGTATGTATATATATATATTCACTGAAAAAACCATAGGTTATAGACCATATATAGTTAGGAATTAGCATTTACAAAACCTTGAAAATTCACTGAAAAAACCATAGGTTATAGACCATATATAGTTAGGAATTAGCATTTACAAAACCTTGAAAATTCACAGAAAAAACCATAGGTTATAGACCATATATAGTTAGGAATTCGCATTTACAAAACCTTATTTTACTCACACAAAACCATTGAAATTCCATATATAGTTAGTTGCACTAACTATATATCGCGCACCCGCAATCCACTGCTGATGATGTCACATATTACATCATTCATGACATGGTCAGTGACATCACTGATGACATCACTGATGACATCTCAAATGACATCACTGATGACATCACTGATGACAACATCCAGTGACTGTATGTTTCTGTAAAGTTAAAATATGTCTTACATATTGAAGAATGAGTGGATGTATAAGTGTCCGGATGAAGGATTTAGTAGGTGCATGACTGACTGTATGAGTGAGTGATTAAATGTGTCTCACTGAGTGCATGGGTTAGTGACTAAACTGTCTTAATTTGTGCATCATTATGTCTGTTGTTCTGTAAACTGTTGCATGTGTTGATAAGGAGCTATATGAGTAACTATATGGGTTATTGATTGGTTGCCCAAGTATTTGTATGGGAGACTGAGTGTGTGTGTGGGTGGCTGGGAGGTGTATGACTCTGTGCATAGATGTGTGAGCAGTTGATTCACTAGATGTATGGTTTCAAAAGTGCATGTGGAAACAGCTGTATGGGCGGTTGACTGTGTGCATGAGTGTATTGGTGAGTGAATGGATATCTCAGTGCTACATGTCAAAGTAAGTACATATGTAAAACACAGTACATGTGAGAGTTGACATATATAAATAACTGTGCATAAGAGCCAGTGAATGTGTGAGTGGCTGTATGGATCATTGTGAACTTGTATCAGGGATTGTATAAGAGAGTAAATATGTGTTAGTATATGTTTGAATAAGTAAAGTTTGTATAACTGTATAGTTGAGGAAATGGAGGTGTGATTGATTCTTTGCATGACTGACTAGGTGTGTGAGTAACTCCATGGATGAGTGACAGTCTGTGAGTGTCTGTTTACACTGATTGTATCTAAGGTTATATTAGAGTCTGAAGAGGTTCATCGTATTATCACATGAATGATATCATCAGTGATGTGATCAGTAATGTCAAATGAGATGTCATCAGTGATGTCATCAGTGATGTCATTTGAGATGTCATCAGTGATGTCATTTGAGATGTCATCAGTGATGTCATCAGTGATGTCACTGACCATGTCATGAATGATGTAATATGTGACATCATCAGCAGTGGATTGCGGGTGCGCGATATATAGTTAGTGCAACTAACTATATATGGAATTTCAATGGTTTTGTGTGAGTAAAATAAGGTTTTGTAAATGCGAATTCCTAACTATATATGGTCTATAACCTATGGTTTTTTCTGTGAATTTTCAAGGTTTTGTAAATGCTAATTCCTAACTATATATGGTCTATAACCTATGGTTTTTTCAGTGAATATATATATATATATATATATATATATGTATATATATATTACCTACTGGCGGTCGCCAGTAGGTATATATAGTTAGGATTTTTTCCCTATGGGATTTCTGAAAATTCTATGCCTAATAACTTTTGCGTTTGTGGACGGAATTGGCTGAAATTTTCAGGAAAATGGCACATTTTGTTTCTGAGCAGCCCTTGAAAATTTGGGGGGGTTTTGTGGAGGGGGGGGCGAGAAAAAAGGGGGGTCCCAAAACGCGTTTTTCCCATGTTAATTTCCATAGGGCGGTTGGACTCACTTTTAGCCCGAACGGCTGAATGGATTTTCACGAAACTTGGCAAAATTGTAGGGACTGTTAGCCCGATGTGCCTTTGCTAGGTCTCAATATATGTGCTTCAGTGGATTTTGAGAAATTAACGTTTAAATCAAGATATATATCTGTAACAGCGCTCCGGGCAGCTATCCGGTTAGCGAACCTTTCGCGTATCGGAACTTTGCGATGAGAAGCTGATTGGCCCTCCGGTGTCTGTCAACATTCTAAACAGTCCGGAGCGGCCGCCATCTTGTCTCTCGGTAGGATCGAGAGACAAGAGGAGGCCAAAACAAAGGGGGAAATTACCATAAGGGGGCATAGTAGATCCTCGTTGACCCCCTAGGTTTTATGTGGAGGTTTTAAAAGGGCCTAGGAGGGTCCCAAAAAAAAAAAAAAAAAAATTTTTTTTTGCGTGGTAAGCGCCAAGTTCGCGAACCGGAAAGCGTTCTGGGCAGCGAACTTTATGGATAAAAGAATGAAAGACTTTTCTAATGCTGTATGTTAATTGTTTGTTGTTTTTCTTGTTTTTTTTTGTTTTCTTTTTTTTAAAGTGTTTTTTTTATTTTGATTCTTTTTCATAATTTATTAAACTTTCTAACATTTCAGTGTCTGAAATGTCATTATTTTCTTGAAATATTGTTTGCAATCTGTGAGGTTGCAAAATGTCCTCATTTGCAAGGAGAACATCTACTGCTTGGACACATTGCAGCAGTTCATTATCCAAGCTTTCATCCATAAATTCCATGTCAATTTGTTCAATTAATTCCTGGCTGCTCTCTTGCAGGTCCATCTCAAAAGAAACTTGCTGCTCGCCTTCCATTTTGCCTGAAATTTGGATTAAAAAAATATATATTAGTAGAGATAGGGCACTGTTGGGATTAATTTTAGATAGGCAGTTTTTATCAGTGAATTTATCTTTTGGCAGTGTATAGTATGAGAGTGGAAATAGGACTATAAAAAAGTGTATGTGATTTAACCAAGACAAGCCTTACTCCATTCATAACTATAACAGAGAAGTCTATCTAAATACATTACTACTACAGAGGGATAGTGTATATCTAGCAGAAAAAGTCTACTATATTAAGTTATAGTGCACAATATATTAAATTTTAACTTACCTTCACAAAGAAGTTGAAGTTTTTTGAAGCTATTGAAATAGGAGGTACAACAAGAAGTAGTAGTCAAAATGGCTGTGTTTCCTTCTCTCCCTTTATATATATACAGGTATATAACCAATCAAATGTCAGGTAATAAAAGTAGAAAATGAAAGTAACATTTTCATTGGTTGTCAATTCCAACAATTCAGATGTGTTTTGTGAAGTAATTTACCTCACGGTACTTGGAGAGGTGTACAGGCTAAATGGCTAAATGAAATTTCAATGAAATTTGTGAGAATGGAAGGGATTGTTATGTAGTATGAGCTAATCTATATTTGGTGAGAGTGTCTCTAGTCGTTTTTCTGTAAATTACTTTCCCACCTTTTTTTAGGACCGCTTTCCGGAAAGCGGCCCGGTTAGCGAACCTTAAGCGTCACGGGAGTCCACCATTTTGTGTTTCGGTCGCATTAAGATACAAGATGGAGGGCAAATAATGTTTAGAATGGGTAGAAGGGGTCATGGTAGACTTATCTTGACCCCCTAGGTTTTCTGAGCATGGCTGAGGAGGCTTATATGTGCGGAAAAAAAACTTTTTTTTAAAAAATCCGCGAGGTTAGCTTTCGGTTAGCGAACCGGGTAGCGCTCCGGGGAGCGAAATTTGTGGAAAATTAGTGAAAAAAGTTAGAGAAAAATAATAATTGTGAGTGATCAGATGTAGGGTAGCTCTGAGAAGAGCTTTTGGGTTTATGGTACATTTAGGTACTTATAAGTAGGTACCAATGCACAGTCTTAAATTCAGAATGAAAATTCTGTTGCCCTCATCTGAGAAGTGAACTCCATCTCCTCTGTAGATATCTTGCATGTAGTAACGCAAGTTATTGTTGTACAGAGAGCCCATTCCATGGTCTCTCATGAAAGCTGAAACAGATTTGTTTACATGCTTCCTCGCTTTCTCAATTTGTGGAGAAAATTGGTTGGACCACCTCCATTTCTGTCTTTGGCATATATTGGAATATACCAAAGCAGTTTGAGGGAAAAGTGCCATTAATTGCTCCAAGGTGTCCTTTAAAAGCATTTCCAGACCTACCCCTGTCAAAGTGCCCAAATCATTACCTCCACAGTGCACTATTAACAGGTCAGGTTTTGGCAAATGCATAAAGGTTTTCACCAATGGTATCAATTGGTGACATTTTAATCCTCTTTGGCCCAACCACTTAATTTCCACATCCTGTAAATTGAGGTTGTGTAAATTTCTGTTCTCAGCATACCTTTGAGCCCAGTGGATGTAACTATGTCCAACAATCCAGACGTTAAACATGGTGGGTGAAGGTTGTGCTGCAGTCAGATGAAGTGTGGTAATGAAAGGGCAGTTGAAACAGTAGGAGTTTGTAAAGAAAATAAACTGTGGATTTCCAATGCTAATGAATCATTAGCAGTGATTGGTGCATTTCCATTTCTGAAAACAGAAAGTTAGGGTGCATGGATGTGTTCTTTGAAAGATGTAATTTGAATGGTCAAGGAAGAAACATTTCATGAAAGATTGCACTGGATACGCAGGTGCACTGAGAGTTCAGAGTTCAATTGAAACATTGTTGTGTGAATTTGCAAACATGAGAGGTCTTCCAGGAGGTGGTTGCTATGGAAACAAGGGAGAGAGGGCAGAGGGGGGAAGGGTTTTGATTTGAAAAAAGTGAGGGAAGAGGTATGATTGGCTAATATGAGAGATATGTGAAATGAATATCTGTATTTCTGTGCTTTCAATAGCTGCAGCCTTTGGAGTGCATCCTTATTCTTCTGCTGAAGACAATTTGGTGTATTTCTGAGACTGTTTTCAAAACTCAAACAATATTTGCTAAGGTGAGAAAAGATTTATTTAATTTAGATAGAGAATAGTATGATTTAAGGAGAAAATGATGAAGAAAGCTGTGTTTTTAAAATGTGGTTTTGTCTCTAGTGATATACTAATAGAATTAGTTTTATAGAGAAATTGTAATTGCATATTTGGTGTAACATTCTGGCATGCAGTAACACAAGTTATTGTGGTACATGGAGCCCATTCCATGGTCTGTTATGTAAGCTGAAACAGATATGTTGTTTTTAAAAACGATTTAAGAAATCAACTACATTTCTGGATATGTACTGCTAGAGCTTCATAGGTTGTTTTGAGCCATATTTATAAGGTATTTGAGTGTCTAAGATGTTATGTTTTCCTTTTAAAATGTAAAGTGTTCCTCATGGGGCAAGTGTCTTGTAAATACGCTCCCACTTGTGCTTGGCAAATTTAGATTTTGATTATGGGAGTTACCTAGCCATGTTAATAGTGTCCCAAAAATGGTGCTAGGGCATTCCAGAAAACACTTTCATGTGTCTCTAGGACATTTTTAGTCATTTCTTCATGAATGCAGGTATACAATTGATTTATATGCTGTGTTTAAAAACGAATTTTGAAATCAATTAAATTTCAGGATATGTACTGTTAGAGCTTCATAGGTTGTTTGGGGTCATATTTAGAAGGCATTTTAGTGTCTTTGATGTTATTTTTCCCTTTTTAAATGGAAAGCGTTCCTCATGGGGCCCTGAGCAGTTCTTAGCCATGTTATTTAATAGGAAGTGGATAACATGGCTAAGAGCATTTGCTGGAAAATGCATGAATATCGCTGACTTTTCTGCGATATTCATGCATTGCGGCCTTTTTTTTCGCATTTGCGAGCAGTTCTTAGCCATGTTATCCAATGGGAGGTGGATTACATGGCTAAGAGCATTTGCTGGATAATGCATGAATATCGTTGACTTTTCAGCGATATTCATGCATTGCGGCTGTTTTTAATCGCATTTGTGATAAACAATTACATTTCTTGATATGTACTTTTAGAGCTTCATAGGTTGTTTGGGGTCATATTTAGAAGGCATTTTAGTGTCTTTGATGTTATGTTTACCTTTTTAAATGGAAAGCATTCCTCTTGGGGCAAGTGTCTTGTAAATACGCTCCCACTTGCGCTTGGCAAATTTAGATTTTGATTATGGGAGTTACCTAGCCATGTTAATAGTGTCCCAAAAATTGGGTTAGGGCATTCCAGAAAACACTTTCATGTGTCTCAAGGACATTTTTAGTCATTTCTTCATGAATGCAGGTATACAATTGATTTATATGCTGTGTTTAAAAACGAATTTTGAAATCAATTAAATTTCAGGATATGTACTGTTAGAGCTTCATAGGTTGTTTGGGGTCATATTTAGAAGGCATTTTAGTGTCTTTGATGTTATTTTTCCCTTTTTAAATGGAAAGCGTTCCTCATGGGGCCCTGAGCAGTTCTTAGCCATGTTATTTAATAGGAAGTGGATAACATGGCTAAGAGCATTTGCTGGAAAATGCATGAATATCGCTGATTTTTCTGCTATATTCATGCATTGCGGCAGTTTTTTTCACATTTGCAAGCACTTCTTAGCCATGTTATCCAATGGGAGGTGGATAACATGGCTAAGAGCATTTGCTTCAAAGGTTGTTTGGGGTTATACACCATTTTTGGGAAATTATTAACATGCCTATCTAACTTCCATAATCAAAATCTAAATTTGCCAACCGCAGATGGGAGCGTATTTACAATAAATTTGCACCATGAAGAACGTAAAATAGCATACTAGACACTCAAATGCCTTATAAATATGACCCAAAACATCTTATGAAGCACTAGTAGTGCATATTTCCAGAAATGTATTGGTTTTCATTTAATGATTTGGCCTTCACATGTTTTTTTACCTTGGTTTTTTTCAGTGAAAATGTTATCTGCAACCATGTGTTGGCCTCACCTCAAATAAACAAAACAGGTGATGGACTGAATGTGGATCAATGACACACATTCACCCCAGTCTAAAGATCTGGGCCTAAACAAATCTTTCGATAGGCTACATCTTATCGTCATCCTGAATTAATGATTTAAAATATTAGGGAGTAATTTATGAGTGTTGTATGCCTGTTTTGTACCATTGAGTGTCATTTTTGTGATGCAGTGCTGGTGGAAAACATTTGCTATGTTAAATAATTAGTAGGGCATTAAGTTTTAGATGACTGTTATTTATTTACTGTTTGGTAATAGTGGTTAATAACATTTTATATTATATTTTTCCACAGATTCAACTGCAGATTCTTTCATAGTTTTGAAAATGCCTACAAAAAACAGAATGAGAAAGGCGAGAAAACGTCAAAGACAGCAGGATGATGTTTTATTGCAGCAGTCCTCTTCCCCAAATACTTGTCAAAACAGCAAGAAAGGTCCGGGTAAGAGCACGAAATCATTCTTAAGAAATATTTGTAGTAAAAAAAGTTTTGCTCAAAAAAATGTTTCAGTTCACAAAAAGAAAAGTAATTTAAATGGAAAGGAGAGACCCATTACAAATGTTACTGGTAGAGGAAGAGATAACTCTGTGCATGATAGTAGAAGGAAACAACAGTTTAGGGACATTCGAAATCGAATGTTCCGTAATAGGATATTAGTTAATTTATTGAAAAATATTAAAAAGAAAGGCCAACAGAAAGCGGCATTTTATAAGAAGAAGAAAAATGTAGAGAAAATTATTGATCATGCTTTTGAAATTAAGCGAAAGTTGTTTATTTTGGTAATCAATAGAATTAGGAAACTAAGCAAGGTAATTTCTGATTTCAAAACAAAAAGTAGATGGAAGAGAGTAGTAAATCGTACTAACTTTTGTGAAGTTTTTTCCGGAGAATGGATGCATAGTTCAAGTTCTGAGGCATTTTTTAATGAGGAGAGTTATTTTCAGGATAATGATTTGGTGCATGCAGTTGACATCAGTGGTCGAGCTTATGAAGTGAAGGATGGTTGTCCAGTTGAAAAAGAACAACTTGTGACAACAGAGACAGAAGAGGCGCTAAGTGATGAGGTTTTAGGAAGACGTCCTAAGGGTCCTGTGTACATTTGGAAGTGTAGTTCTATTTGCAGTGTGCGACAGGTTTCCATCAATTTGCTTTGTGATTTTATACGGACATTTAATAAGAAAAGTTTGAAGCAGAAAATGAAGTTGTTGCAAGATTTAGATCCTTGCAGAGTGAGACAAATGACAGGTTTGCGTGGTCATTCACTGGCTTGTCTTTCCAGGAGAGTATGCCAGAGTGTTTTTCATCATTTCAGGATGCTAGCAGTGCATCATAATAAAGTGAGAAAATTAGTGAGAATGTTGTATTATGCTAAGAGTCCAGCAATTAAGCTTAAACAATTATGTGCTGCTCTTTTGCATGGTTCTGAAATAGATGTGAAGAATATTTGTGAAGAAATTGAGTTTTGTTACTTTGGTAGTAAAGATGAGAATGTTCAAATTGACCCTGAAGTAGAGGGTAATGTGGAAGATAATGTACAGGTTTCTAGTACAGATAATTTTGAGAAGGAAATTGCCACGTTTCAGATGAAATCAAGTGAGAGGCCTAATTTCACTTGTGTATGTTGTCGACGCACTTATTATAAGAATCAGACTAAGGTAGTGGATTTATATGCAAAAAGTGAAAGGGAAAATAATAGTGAATGGAAGGATTTTGCCACATACTTGATGGTAGAAAATTATTTTGATTTGGGATCGGATCAACGTGTGTGTACTTATTGTTGTAATAAATTAAACCAAAACCAGATGCCTGCTAGGGCAGTTCATAATAATCTGGAATTGGTTGAGATTCCTTCTGAATTGAAGGATTTAAATACTTATGAATCTATTTTGATTCAAAGTATCCATCCATTTCAGGCTATTGTAAGAATGGAGCCAAAGACAGGAAAGTTGCCTCCAGCAGATTTACAGAGAGGATTAAAGGGAAGAGTTGTTTATTTGCCTCTAGATTTGAACAAAAACATTAACACAATTGGAATAGAAAAAGTGGAAGAGGAACCTCTGGTTATCTTGGTCAATGGGGTTCCGACAAAGAATAAGAAAATATGGCAAGATTTAGTGGATGTTAGGAAAGTCAAAAAGGCAACAGTGTATTTGAAGAAAAATAATAAGTACTATAAGAATGTATATGTTGCAGAAGAGGAAGTAAGTGATGAAGAGGATAGCGATTTGTGTGCTGGCCAAATTGAGAAAGTAGAGGCCTCTAAAAGTGAAGAAATATATGAACATTATAGTGTTCATCCTTTGCATTCCAAGGAAGTCATGGGGAATGCTATTGAGTTGTTTCAAATGAAACAAGCCAAAGGGAGTCCCATTAGTGTTTGGGAGGAAAGTTTGGAAGCTCGGTGTTTCCCACAGCTATTTCCCACAGGTCAAGGAGGAAGATATGATGAGCGACCTCATCAAATTCCTGCGTCTGAATACCGGACTTTACGATTGTATGCAGAAGATCCTAGGTTTCGGCAATGCATTCCCTATTTGTTTCATCTCCTGTTTGAAAGCGATCTGTCTGGACTGTCATATGCAGTGAACCACATCTTAAAAAGTGGTATACAGATGCGAAACATCTCGGCAAGTGACTTTATGCATAAAGTCAATGTCCAAGACAGTATTTTGGATTCTCACTTAATTAATCTCATGGCGTGTCAGCGTGGTACTAATGAGTACTGGTACCGTCGTCATGGTGATTTAAAATGTATGCTGAGGAACTTAGGAACTCCAACATGGTTCCTCACTCTGAGCTGTGCCGAGTATGGCTGGGAAGACTTACTTGAATTTCTACGAGAGGCAAATGGAAATATTGAAAACATTGAATTCAAGACACCTGGAGAACTGTGTTCTTTGGATCCAGTGAATGTATGCAGGTACTTCAATCATAGATTTGAAGCTATGATGTCTTTCATCACAAATAAAAAGAATCCACCTCTTGGAGAGGTGTTGGATTTCTTCTGGAGAAAGGAGTACCAAGCAAGAGGTGCCCCTCATATACATATGTTGTTGTGGATCAAGGATGCACCTAAATTTGGAACAGATCCGGATGACTTAGTGATGAATTTCATCGAACAGTATTCTACGTGTGCTGTTCCAAACGCAACGGAGAAGAAAAGTCTAAGAGAACAAGTTCTTCGTTTCCAAAGCCATCGTTGTGGAAAGTACTGTCGTCGTAAATTCAGAAACAAGGACAAGTTCTACACCAAATGTCGTTTCAACTTTCCACGACCGGTGATTTCTAAAGGAAGAGTGAACAGTTTGATGTCTTCGCTGCGACATAATGTGACGAGGAAATCACCCAAGAATACATACAATTTGAAAAGGAACGAAGAGTCCAAGTACATCAATGACTACAACCCAGTGATTTTGTCCATGTGGAATGCTAACATGGATATACAGTTTGTGGCTGACAACTGTATGGCTGTGGCTCGGTATGTGACATCTTACATCACCAAAAAAGAAAAGACCGAACTGAAGGATATGTGGGAGGACATTTCCCATGAAAAGAGCCTCAGCAAGAAGTTGTACAGTTTCAGTCTGAAGATGTTGTCGCATCGAGAAATCGGAGCTTACGAATGTTCTGATCGATTGTCTTCAGCAAGTCTCTATGCCAAATCCAGGAGTCTCGTTTGGGCGAGTCTTGGTCTTGCTGCAACGCGAAATCGAGTTCTAAAACCTGTCCGGGAAATTGAGTATTTGGCAGAAAAGGAACCAAACAGTACCGACATTTTGAAGACCAACATGTTGGATACATATTATCCAAATCGAAGCAGTCACCTTGAGAATGTTTGTCTATATGAGGTTCTCCAAAATTATATATTCAAGAGGAACATCAAAGAAGATATTGAGAAAGGAGTGTTTGCTGTAATTGGAAGTGAGGGATGCCTGGTCAAGCAAAGAAAATGCCAATTAGTAAACCATCGAAAATTGAGTGGTGAATCTCCAGAAAAAAAGGAGTTTTTTTATTTAGCACTTTTGCAACTTTTCAAGCCTTGGCGTGCAGAAGAGGAACTGCTTGGAGATTTCCTATGTTACGAAGACTCTTTCAATGCAGCCAAGGAGTCCATAGAATGTCCTGCTTTTTCTAAATATCAAGAAATGCTAACTTTGGAAATTGAGCAGGAAGCAACGATTGCAGCCGAGATTGCCAGAGACAGTTCTCAGGACAGTCAGAGTTCTGTTTCATTGAGTCAAGATCCACTTGGAGGACCTATTATCGAAAATGAAGCTGCCACTGCTATGATTGAAGTAGAAAGAGCCATGGCACATGCTCAGGAGGATTCAGTTAACTTAGAAGACTTGGAAAAACAACTCAACGTTGAGCAGAGGAAAATATATGATGAAGTTACCACGGAAATTGAGCACGGATTAAGTCATGAGAAGAACAAATGCTCATGTACATCGTTGAAGCCTGTCCGACTGTACGTGAGTGGAGAAGCGGGAACTGGAAAAAGTTTCCTCATTAAAGCAATCTCTTGTTATTTGCAGGAAAGGACTGAGTCATCGCTGTCTTGTGTTGTCACCGCTCCTACTGGACTGGCAGCACATAACATTAAAGGTATTACTTTGCATCGTCTACTGATGCTGCCGGTGGAGCATGACAACAAATTACAATACAACAAGTTATCTGGAGATGCTTGCTGTGAAGTTTCAAGAGTCTTGAGGAAAATGAAACTACTTATCATTGACGAAGTAAGCATGGTTTCCAATGTCATGCTTGCCTTTGTGCATTTGAGAATGCAAGAAGTACTTAAAACTGAATATGATGTGTTATTTGGTGGCAAACACATCATTGTTTTCTGAGATCTTCTGCAGCTGACACCAGTAAAAGGTCAACCTGTGTTCAAAATACTCACGCATGAAGATACCAGGAAGTGCCTAGGGAGCATTGGCAACGTCAATATATGGTTAAACTTCAATTATGCAGAACTGCATCAAAATATGCGTCAGGCAAAGGATGAAGATTACAAGAATATTCTACAAGATATTAGAATTGGAAAAGTGACTGAGCATGGGAAAGAAGCTTTAAATGCACGATTACTGTCAAATTTATATCCCAAACAAGAGATTGTGCCTGAGAATATTTTTCAGAAAATTACTGAGAAGAAATCCGGGATATGTCTCATGCCAACTCTTGCAGAATGTGCCATCTTCAACAACAAAATGTTGAATTTAGAAAAGCAAGAGATTGTGAAACTTGAAGCTATCGACAAATTAGAGCATATGGGATCAACAATTATTTTGTCAGACAATTTGAAATCAAAATTGGATTCATTAGAGAAGACTATATCTAAAACAGCGGGTTTTGAAAAGACTTTGAATGTGTGTTTAAATTGCCGAATTATTTTGAGAAGGAATTTACATGTAGAAAGAGGTCTGGTAAATGGATCAATGGGTAATGTTGTTGATTTTGAGAAATACAGAAATAGAGATGGAATAGAATTTTTAAAAATTAAATTTGATGGCATTGAGGAAGTACAGCAAATTGGTCGTTGTTCTGCTAGGTTTTTGCTTGTTAAAGATTTATATGTTCGCCGTAAACAGTTTCCTGTTTGCTTGGCATATGCGGTGACAATCCATAAATCGCAAGGTTTAAGTGTAGACTGTGCATTGGTGAATATTGGCAGTTCTGTGTTCAAGGAGGGTATGGCATATGTGGCATTGTCACGAGTTAGAACTTTATCGGGATTGTACTTAATTGACTGTGATGTAACAAACATTTGTGCGGATCTAGATTGTGTTAAGGAATACAATAGGTTAAGAAGAGAGTATGCGCCACATTTGCCTCAATATCCTTTGTTTGAGAAACGTGTGGTAGGCCGCAAGCGTAGAAATAGCAGTAATAGTAGGGAGGTTGTTGCAAAAAGACTAAAAGTCAATGAACCGAAAATTGTTAGCAGAAAGAAAGTGGATTCTGTTGAAGATGTTGTCGGTTTTCAATTTGAAAACAGTTCTGGTGTCAACTGCTATGCAAATGTAGTGGTTAATGTTCTCTTTTCACTAGAGAGTTTAAAAGAACAGATTCTGTTGAATTCTGAACAAATTTTATGCTGTTTGTTGAATTCTGTTTTCGAGAAATGTAGCACTGATCGAACAAAAGTAGAAAGTGTGTCTGAAGTTCGTTATCTGTTAGATGAATGTTCAGGTCAAACAGACTTCTCTGAAAATAATCAGCAAGATTGTCAGGAGTTTTTAATGTATATGCTTGATATATTGCAAGTTGAGGGTGTAGATGTAGATCACCTGTTTGGGCTTTCTTATCAATGGCAGCATGACTGCGAGAATTGTAGGGTATCAAGTACTACTAGTGTAGACTCAGAAAGATTTATATATTTAACTTTGCCAGACAGTAAATCAGTCTCCTTTAATAAGCTAGTAAATGCAGCGGATCACAACATGGAGTGTAGCCAATGTAAATCTGAAATGATGTCAACATTACTTATACGTAGATATGGACAGTATGTCATTTTAATGATGCAACGATGTAGGCCTGATGGATCAAAATTGTCAACTTTAATAAAAAATTTTGTGGCTTCTCAGCTTTCAATATCAGGAAGGACTTTTGTAACTGTAGCAATTATCTATCACGATGGTCCTTCAACAACTTCAGGACATTATACAGCTTATTTAAAGTCTCGAAACGGCTGGTCATTCTGCAATGATTCCGTTGTAAGTTTCAAAAAAAAATTGCCGTTTGACCTTAAAAATTCTTACCTGGTGTTTTTAAAACCAAAATTTTAAAGAAAGAATCTCGAGATTTCCTGTGAAGAATTGGAAAAGGTTCATCAAGTTGAGGGAATGTAAGTCTGCAATGCTGTCTAGATTATTGGTCCAAAACTTTTAATTATAATGTTATTTTGTAAAATCCGACTATATAAACCTGATGCAAGTAAGTCTGCTTCATAGTAAGCAGTATCAGTGTCATAGGAAAAGGAGAACATGAGTGACAAAGAAGAGTAAGATATTAGTAGTCCAGGATTGTGAAAATAATCTCAAATGTTTTCTTTTTGCAAGTTGCGAAAATAGAAAATGTCGGGATTTGATTGGAAGAATTACAAGACTTGCGAATCGCGGCAACATGATTTGGCCTAGTGGAAACATGTGATAGAATGAGAGAAGTCTTTTTTTCTATGTAACATATTTTTCGTATCGATGGAGGTTTTCTTTCAGAAAGTGGCGGGCTGAAAATATTTATAGCACAACAGAGTGGATGCTGTTCATAGGAGATCCTTCGACGTCATTGAAAGTAAGTTAATTTTAAGGAGTTTTGAAATCAGATTTCTTAGGTAGTATGGGTTTTTTAAACACAGTCATTTTGATTGTGTTTTTTTTTCCCCGCTGTTACATGATGAATATCTTCAAGTCACTGATTTAAGTGAAATTTGATACATTCTGAGAACAGCAAAAATAAACCATTTAACATGTATAATTAATGTTATGCTTTTTGTACTTATGATATACATTTAGAAATGTGAGGTAGATATGGAGAAGCTGAGTTTTCTGTAAGTGTCAATTTTAATGCTTACAGTGCTGTACTTCTGGGTACTGTTTTTAAAAAAAAAAAGAAATAGGCCTCACCTCAAAGAAAGCTCTTGAAAGTACACATCTTATTTGCATCCTAAAACAATCATTTAAAATGTTAGACACAATTTTATGATGGATTTACATCTCTTTTGCGCTGTTATTGCATCACTATTGTGAGACATAAGCAATGCAAAAAAAGCACCATGTTCCAAAATAGGCCTCAGTTCATCAACATCAAGATACAGTTTCTTTAAAATATATATATTTAGGATTGTGTAGGGGACGTAGAGAAGCAGAGACTTCTGTAAATGTCCAAGTTGTTGAAAAACTGTTTGTTCTTGAACCTTTTCCCTTGTCTTTTCTAATTTTTAAATACATGTTTTAATATTTTTGGAAATGTTTGTTTTCTGTTTTACAGATTGAAAGTATGAAAAAATATTTTAAAAAGGTAACAAGAATTATAAGGTACATGTTTTCTACTCTTTTTACCCGCAATGCACTGCTGATGATGTCTCTGACACTATCTCTGGTTTACTCTCTATAGCTGTCTTTCTTTTTACATTATTCTCTGTTTACTTCCCTTATACTACCTCTTCTTTTTTTTAAAAAAATATTTTTTTGGTTCGCTTACAGTTCGCGAACCGGTCAGCGAACTTGAAGCGAACCAAAAGAAATAGAGCTTGCCAGAGTGATAAACATTCTAGCAATTTTATTTTAAAGGGGGGATAGTTCTGAAAAGAACTTTTTTTTTTTTTTTGGTGTTTTATTTATTTTTTTTTTTTTCTGAACATTTTTTGATTTTTTTGTATTTTTAGAACAGTTTTATGTTTTTTTTGTGTTTTTTATGGAGGGGAAACAACAAAAAAACAGGCATTGAAAACGGCTCAACAGGAGCAAAAAAAAATTACTGCTTGGGTGCATTAGGGCACTTATGGTTTTCGAACACCATATTAATCAAGTTGACGCTCATGTTCCCATACGACAACATAGCACCACAATATATACAAGTAAACCTCATATGTCTAAAATTGGGTTGAATGTTTGGCACAGTTTCCTGTGCCTCTCTTCCTGACAAAGACATTGATGAGGTAGATCTGGCCACAGGAGTTGTCGGGGGATTGTCTTGTAGGTCCCTTAACTCAGCCCGGCTGTAGTTCAAGGGATGCCACCTGGTCATATGTCGATGCATAGTATAGTTCCCCATACTATATTTCTTCTCTGTGCCTCTTGACAATCTGTAATCACAGATGAGGCAGGTGGCATATTTCGCGTTCACCTTCTTCTCCCCTGGAGGGATGGAAAAAAACTGCCAGATGAAACTGGTTTTTCTCTTAGAAACACGGGGCAACTCCGGGATAAATTGTTGTTGATCTGTATCCTCTTCTTCTTCTTCCTCCTCTTCCTCTTCTCTGTTGGAGATAAATTGACTGGGTGGTCCTCTCTTCTTATGAGGAGGTGGAGGTGGTGGTGGGGGTGCACCAGCTGCAGCAAGTATGGAAGCCATTGTTGAACTCCAGATAAATGGTCTTTCTCTCACCAAGATGAAAGTCAGAGTGAGGAAAAAAGGAGGGGTTTACATGATTTGGGAAAAGCAAAAGTTCTGAACCAATGAAAAGTGTTATTTTTAGGTCACATGACCTAGTCATACATCATTTGGAAACCAAAAGTGAAATGAACCAATGAAAAGTTTGATAAACAAGTCACATGACCTGTTCCGCTTACGTTACGCGGTCCGCGCCGCGTCTCGGATCGCTTCCGGTTAGCGGTCCGGAGCACTTCCGGGAGCGCTAACGCAGCGCGTCATTAGACGCATTACGCGACAACGTGATACGTCGCGCTTCCGCGACGCGTCACAGTTCCGCTAACGTAACGTTGACCGGTTCGCGGACTAGGTCGCGGCATGAAGATGAGCTAACGGAAAGCTTCCCGGTTCGCGAACTAGAAGCGAAGAAAAAAAAATATTAAAAAAAAATTATCAATAAACATCTAAAATATATTTTAAGATTTAAAGAAGAATACATTTTACAGCTACAGATGTTAGCTTTTAAAAAACCAATGAAATTCACAGAAAAAACCATAGGTTATAGACCATATATAGTTAGGAATTTGCATTTACAAAACCTTGAAAATTCAGTGAAAAAACCATAGGTTATAGACCATATATAGTTAGGGATTTGCATTTACAAAACCTTATTTTACTCGCATAAAACCATTGAAATTCCATATATAGTTAGTTGCGCTAACTATATATCGCGCACCCGCAATCCACTGCTGATGATGTCACATATTACATCATTCATGACATGGTCAGTGACATCACTGATGACATCACTGATGACATCTCAAATGACATCACTGATGACATCTCAAATGACATCACTGATGACATCACTGATGACATCTCATTTGACATTACTGATCACATCACTGATGATATCATTCATGTGATAATACGATGAACCTCTTCAGACTCTAATATAACCTTAGATACAATCAGTGTAAACAGACACTCACAGACTGTCACTCATCCATGGAGTTACTCACACACCTAGTCAGTCATGCAAAGAATCAATCGCACCTCCATTTCCTCAACTATACAGTTATACAAACTTTACTTATTCATACATATACTAACACATATTTACTCTCTTATACAATCCCTGATACAAGTTCACAATGATCCATACAGCCACTCACACATTCACTGGCTCTTATGCACAGTTATTTATATATGTCAACTCTCACTTGTACTGTGTTTTACATATGTACTTACTTTGACATGTAGCACTGAGATATCCATTCACTCACCAATACACTCATGCACACAGTCAACCGCCCATACAGCTGTTTCCACATGCACTTTTGAAACCATACATCTAGTGAATCAACTGCTCACACATCTATGCACACAGTCATACACCTCCCAGCCACCCACACACACACTCAGTCTCCCATACAAATACCTGGGCTACCAATCAATAACCCATATAGTTACTCATATAGCTACTTATCAACACATGCAGCAGTTTACAGAACAACAGACATAATAATGCACAAATTAAGACAGTTTAGTCACTAACCCATGCACTCAGTGAGACATATTTAATCACTCACTCATACAGTCAGTCATGCACCTACTAAATCCTTCATCCAGACACTTATACATCCACTCATTCTTCAATATGTAAGACATCTTTTAACTTTACAGAAACATACAGTCACTGGGTGTTGTCATCAGTGATGTCATCAGTGATGTCATTTGAGATGTCATCAGTGATGTCATCAGTGATGTCACTGACCATGTCATGAATGATGTAATATGTGACATCATTAGCAGTGGATTGCGGGTGCGCGATATATAGTTAGCGCAACTAACTATATATGGAATTTCAAT
The DNA here is from genome assembly GCF_964263255.1 of Lissotriton vulgaris. Classification (NCBI taxonomy): domain Eukaryota; kingdom Metazoa; phylum Chordata; class Amphibia; order Caudata; family Salamandridae; genus Lissotriton; species Lissotriton vulgaris. Next base: position 12,227 of record NW_028246101.1, on the reverse strand, counting down.
GGTTTTATGCGAGTAAAATAAGGTTTTGTAAATGCAAATCCCTAACTATATATGGTCTATAACCTATGGTTTTTTCACTGAATTTTCAAGGTTTTGTAAATGCAAATTCCTAACTATATATGGTCTATAACCTATGGTTTTTTCTGTGAATATATATATATATACATACATACATACATACATACATACATACACACATATACATACATACATGCATACATACATATATATATACAAATATTTATATATAATATTATAAGCATATATATAATATATATATATATATATATATATATATATATATATATATATATATATATATATATATGTCCAAACAAAGCTGCTTCTGCTGCAACACTGTGACCCGTAGAAAAGTGGCGTACGTTCCGGGGAAGCAACCGGTGATTTGAATATTCCACACAAGATACCAGTATCTAGTACGCTCTCAGGAACCACACAACAATCCAGAAGTAATCTTAAGTCTTCAGTTTATTCACACAACGAGTTTCGGCGACTTGCCTTGATCACGTGTGATGAAAGTGTGTGAGTGGGTGTGCTATTATGTATAAAGTTACACAATCAAAAACAAGGTAGGACTAAAACAATGAGTGGCAAAATGCGTCGGCCATCTTGTAACGATGCTGTAAACATTAAGGTAAATATGTAAATCAAGTGCAGGAGACACAATATATTGTGATATCCAGTAAACTCATAGTGAATAAACATGTCATTAGTATAACGAACAGTCAAGTATATTTACAGAATTCCTTCAAAATGAGGCGTGAAGCGCATGGGTATAGTCTACACATTCTACACATAAAAGATGCGAAGAAAAACAAGTGATGGGGATCATTGACAATTGTCATAGCTTGTGGTAAATGAAATAAGCAACATATCCATGCGCATATTAATGTACCACCTGTAAAGTACAACAAGCATATATATATACGTATGTCTGCAGTTATCCTTGTATCATAGTAAACAAGGAAACCTTGCGCATCAATCCATAAGTTCAGTTGTCCTCACATTTTTTCACATAAGGAATGCAATTAAGTGGGGTGATGGAGATCATTGACAAGTGTCATAGCTTATAGAAAATGAAAATAAGCAGCATATCCTAAGGCTTATAGAAAATAAAAATAATAAGCAGCATATCCATTCACATATTCATGTACCCACACTATAATGTAAAAGCACATGTACAAGTGTGTCATCAGTTCTCCCCACGGTCTTAATTGAAGAGGAAGCGTAAAATCATGCGCATCACCATAATGTTGTAAACGGCGTGAAGCAATGTAAATTATTGACAAGTGTCCATATAAATAATGTCCAGACGTCAAATCATATGGAACCACAAGGATGATCACTGGACGGCTCCAAGACTCATCTAATCTTTAATCTGGCCGACAGTTGCAAAGACACTACCTAATGAGTCAAGTAACTTCTTTTGTGTCAAGCAGTGAGAAATAAATAAATAACTGACCGTGAATCTAAGTGCCTGCAAAGAAATGAAACAGGATCAATTGCCAGGGACGGTGTACAGAAGAAACAGGAAGAGGTGCCCATATGGAAGGATCAATTCATACTAGGAGACCCTGCCTGTTCACCTGTAATACAAATACACAAAAGGAAATATCAATAAAAAATAATACTAGCACACATATAAACATGTATCGAGAAGCAAGTAGATAAAGATAGTTATTTCATATCAAAGGTAGTCATAATTAATTCCTTTAAATATCAAAGCATGGTGACAGTAATAACACATGTGCTCTAGATCTGGTTAGAGCACCCCGTGGGGAGGGGGGGGGGGGTAAAGAAATACATAACGGACAAGAAACAGTCCCTATGAATCCTCCTTCAAATGTACTGCCAGTTCCTCGTCCCAGTTAAGGCCACTCGGGTGTTTGCTTTGGAAATTAATTATATGTCTGGATTCATGTTGTCTGAGGGATAGTAGTCTGTCTCCACCTCTAGGACTCACATGAATTTGTTCGATCAGCATTTAACTCAACAAGTTAGCATCAGAGTAATGTTTGTCTTTAAAGTGGCGTGCCACCAGATATTTGGGGTTCTGGTTGACAATCGCCCTACGATGTTTCAATACTCTTTTTTTCGCACTACACTTAGTACTGCCTATATACCATAAGTGACAAGGGCATTCTATGATGTATACAACGTAGTTGGTACTACAAGTGAGAAATTGTGTTATCTTTTTCTTAACTCCATTGTATACAAGTTCACTTTTGAATATACTGTTGCTGCAAGCTTTGCAGTGACTGCATGGATAAAAACCCTGCAGACCATGTTCCATATTATCTTGATATTGTGTGACGTCATTTCTCGCAACCAGATCCCTGATATTGAGGTTACGTCTGTACGTTATGCTTGGTCGTTCTTGTACCAGACTACCTATGATATTGTCATGTCTCAAGATATCCCAATGTTTGGCAACAACCTTTTTAACACCTTCAGATTTCGCATTAAAAGTTAATATCAATCTGGTGGTGTCTTCAGTCTCATTAGTTTTGGTATCTGAATTACCTAGAGTTTCCTTTCTGTCTACTTTTTCTGCTCTTGCAATAGCTCGTTTGATGACCCAATTGGGGTAGCCTCTTTCCTTGAATCTGTCTGCTATGATGTCCCTCTCCCTGTTAAACGCTTCAATCGTATTACAGTTTCTTTTTGCCCTCAACAGCTCTCCATAAGGTATGCTCCATTTGAGCACCTCTGGATGACTGCTGAGGGCGTGCAGTAAACTGTTGCCTGCAGTGTCTTTGCGATAAAGGGAAGTGCAGATATGGTTGTTTTTGATCTCAAGTCTTACGTCTAGGTACTCAACATTGGTGTTACTGATGGCTCCTGATAATTTAATGTTGTACTTATTGATATTGAGATTATCAACAAAGGTTTCAGCTTGTTCCTTACTCCCCTTATAGACAATAAATAAGTCGTCTATATAGCGGAGCCATACCACTACTCTAAGAAAGTCTTCTTTCAAGGTTGTACTGCCATGGATTTCTTGCTCCCAGTATCCCATGAATAGATTCGCGAAACTGGGAGCAAAGCAAGAACCCATGGCAGTACCATTGATCTGCCTGTAGAGGGCGCCATCAAATGAAAAGATGTTATTTTTAAGACAGAAGTCAATCATGGACATGATCATAACATTGTGTTCAAAGAACTTGATGGATCTGTTGCGTAAGTAGAATTCACATGCCTCAAGTCCCTCTTGGTGGTCAATTATAGTATACAAGGAATGTACATTAAGCACCATGAAGTTCCAATCCATCTCCCACTTAAGAGTGTCTATTTTACTGAGGAAATCTTTAGTATCCTGTAAATAGCTGGGTAATGTAACAACATAGTCCCTGAGAAAGTGATCTACATATTTGGAAATATGTTCACATACACTGCCTATAGAGGAAACAATAGGACGGCCAGGGGGTTGAGTCTTGTGTTTGTGAAGTTTGGGTAACAGATATAATATTGGAAGAATGGGGTGATCCTTTTTCAGGTAACAATACTCTTCCCATGTAAGTAGTCCCTGATCTTTCCACATGACTAGTTTTTCCCAAATTTCAGTGATACTTTTACTGTAGGTAGATCTCATAATGTGTACATAGTACTTATTATCACTAAGTTGGCGCATAGCTTCAGAAATGTAATCACTTCTATTGAGAATCACAATATTGCCCCCCTTGTCAGCTGGACGTATGACAATAGAAGAGTCTTCTTGCATTGACTTCAAAGCTTCTCTTTGTTTAGAAGTCAAATTGTTGGGTGCGTTGTATTTCCGATTGTTATCACCTCCATGTTTGGTTCTCAATTTAATCAAATCTTTGACGATGCATTCATGGAAAGTATCTATATTGTCATGGGGGAGAGTGGGCATGAAAGTAGAACGTGTTTTGAAGTTGGTACTAGCTGCTGCTCCAACTTATAGAGGCAGGTTTTGAGGTTGGAGCAGCAGCTAGTACCAACTTCAAAACACGTTCTACTTTCATGCCCACTCTCCCCCATGACAATATAGATACTTTCCATGAATGCATCGTCAAAGATTTGATTAAATTGAGAACCAAACATGGCGGTGATAACAATCGGAAATACAACGCACCCAACAATTTGACTTCTAAACAAAGAGAAGCTTTGAAGTCAATGCAAGAAGACTCTTCTATTGTCATACGTCCAGCTGACAAGCGGGGCAATATTGTGATTCTCAATAGAAGTGATTACATTTCTGAAGCTATGCGCCAACTTAGTGATAATAAGTACTATGTATAAATTATGAGATCTACCTACAGTAAAAGTATCACTGAAATTTGGGAAAAACTAGTCATGTGGAAAGATCAGGGACTACTTACATGGGAAGAGTATTGTTACCTGAAAAAGGATCACCCCATTCTTCCAATATTATATCTGTTACCCAAACTTCACAAACACAAGACTCAACCCCCTGGCCGTCCTATTGTTTCCTCTATAGGCAGTGTATGTGAACATATTTCCAAATATGTAGATCACTTTCTCAGGGACTATGTTGTTACATTACCCAGCTATTTACGGGATACTAAAGATTTCCTCAGTAAAATAGACACTCTTAAGTGGGAGATGGATTGGAACTTCATGGTGCTTGATGTACATTCCTTGTATACTATAATTGACCACCAACAGGGACTTGAGGCATGTGAATTCTACTTACGCAACAGATCCATCAAGTTCTTTGAACACAATGTTATGATCATGTCCATGATTGACTTCTGTCTTAAAAATAACATCTTTACATTTGATGGCACCCTCTACAGGCAGATCAATGGTACTGCCATGGGTTCTTGCTTTGCTCCCCGTTTCGCGAATCTATTCATGGGATACTCGGAGCAAGAAATCCATGGCAGTACAACCTTGAAAGAAGACTTTCTTAGAGTAGTGGTATGGCTCCGCTATATAGACGACTTATTTATTGTCTATAAGGGGAGTAAGGAACAAGCTGAAACCTTTGTTGATAATCTCAATATCAATAAGTACAACATTAAATTATCAGGAGCCATCAGTAACACCAATGTTGAGTACCTAGACGTAAGACTTGAGATCAAAAACAACCATATCTGCACTTCCCTTTATCGCAAAGACACTGCAGGCAACAGTGTACTGCACGCCCTCAGCAGTCATCCAGAGGTGCTCAAATGGAGCATACCTTATGGAGAGCTGTTGAGGGCAAAAAGAAACTGTAATACGATTGAAGCATTTAACAGTGAGAGGGACATCATAGCAGACAGATTCAAGGAAAGAGGCTACCCCAATTGGGTCATCAAACGAGCTATTGCAAGAGCAGAAAAAGTAGACAGAAAGGAAACTCTAGGTAATTCAGATACCAAAACTAATGAGACTGAAGACACCACCAGATTGATATTAACTTTTAATGCGAAATCTGAAGGTGTTAAAAAGGTTGTTGCCAAACATTGGGATATCTTGAGACATGATATTATCATAGGTAGTCTGGTACAAGAACGACCAAGCATAACGTACAGACGTAACCTCAATATCAGGGATCTGGTTGCGAGAAATGACGTCACACAATATCAAGATAATATGGAACATGGTCTGCAGGGTTTTTATCCATGCAGTCACTGCAAAGCTTGCAGCAACAGTATATTCAAAAGTGAACTTGTATACAATGGAGTTAAGAAAAAGATAACACAATTTCTCACTTGTAGTACCAACTACGTTGTATACATCATAGAATGCCCTTGTCACTTATGGTATATAGGCAGTACTAAGTGTAGTGCGAAAAAAAGAGTATTGAAACATCGTAGGGCGATTGTCAACCAGGACCCCAAATATCCAGTGAAAATTGCAAAAAACACAGTTGATGGACAGAATGTAGAACAATGTCATACATTCACCCCAGTACAAGGATCTGGGCCTAAATCCATTGTTTTTTTGCACTCCACACCACCCTGGGTTAGACACTGGCTATATGCAAATCAGCTCTGACCCTGTGCCTCAAGGGAACAGTCCAGTCCGAACTACCAAGCCATGTCTTTCCCAGACCGGAATCAAGCATCCAAGGACCGGTTTCTGGCTATCAGCCTTCATCAGCCTGGATAGCTTGACTCCAGTGGTGTGGAGAGCCTGGGACTCACGTCTGAGCATCCCCAGCACACTCGGGGTGAAAATTGCAAAAAACACAGTTGATGGACAGAATGTAGAACAATGTCATACATTCACCCCAGTACAAGGATCTGGGCCTAAATCCATCGTTTTTTTGCACTCCACACCACCCTGGGTTAGACACTGGCTATATGCAAATCAGCTCTGACCCTGTGCCTCAAGGGAACAGTCCAGTCCGAACTACCAAGCCATGTCTTTCCCAGACCGGAATCAAGCATCCAAGGACCGGTTTCTGGCTATCAGCCTTCATCAGCCTGGATAGCTTGACTCCAGTGGTGTGGAGAGCCTGGGACTCACGTCTGAGCATCCCCAGCACACTCGGGGTGAAAATTGCATAAAACACAGTTGATGGACAGAATGTAGAACAATGTCATACATTCATCCCAGTACAAGGATCTGGGCCTAAATCCATCGTTTTTTTGCACTCCACACCACCCTGGGTTAGACACTGGCTATATGCAAATCAGCTCTGACCCTGTGCCTCAAGGGAACAGTCCAGTCCGAACTACCAAGCAATGTCTTTCCCAGACCGGAATCAAGCATCCAAGGACCGGTTTCTGGCTATCAGCCTTCATCAGCCTGGATAGCTTGACTCCAGTGGTGTGGAGAGCCTGGGACTCACGTCTGAGCATCCCCAGCACACTCGGGGTGAAAATTGCAAAAAACACAGTTGATGGACAGAATGTAGAACAATGTCATACATTCACCCCAGTACAAGGATCTGGGCCTAAATCCATCGTTTTTTTGCACTCCACACCACCCTGGGTTAGACACTGGCTATATGCAAATCAGCTCTGACCCTGTGCCTCAAGGGAACAGTCCAGTCCGAACTACCAAGCCATGTCTTTCCCAGACCGGAATCAAGCATCCAAGGACCGGTTTCTGGCTATCAGCCTTCATCAGCCTGGATAGCTTGACTCCAGTGGTGTGGAGAGCCTGGGACTCACGTCTGAGCATCCCCAGCACACTCGGGTGAAAATTGCAAAAAACACAGTTGATGGACAGAATGTAGAACAATGTCATACATTCACCCCAGTACAAGGATCTGGGCCTAAATCCATCGTTTTTTTGCACTCCACACCACCCTGGGTTAGACACTGGCTAAATGCAAATCAGCTCTGACCCTGTGCCTCAAGGGAACAGTCCAGTCCGAACTACCAAGCCATGTCTTTCCCAGACCGGAATCCAGCATCCAAGGACCGGTTTCTGGTTATCAGCCTTCATCAGCCTGGATAGCTTGACTCCAGTGGTGTGGAGAGCCTGGGACTCACGTCTGAGCATCTCCAGCACACTCGGGGTGAAAATTGCAAAAAACACAATTGATGGACAGAATGTAGTACAATGTCATACATTCATCCCAGTACAAGGATCTGGGCCTAAATCCATCGTTTTTTTGCACTCCACACCACCCTGGGTTGGACACTGGCTATATGCAAATCAGCTCTGACCCTGTGCCTCAAGGGAACAGTCCAGTCCGAACTACCAAGCCATGTCTTTCCCAGACCGGAATCAAGCATCCAAGGACCGGTTTCTGGCTATCAGCCTTCATCAGCCTGGATAGCTTGACTCCAGTGGTGTGGAGAGCCTGGGACTCACGTCTGAGCATCCCCAGCACACTCGGGTGAAAATTGCAAAAAACACAGTTGATGGACAGAATGTAAAACAATGTCATACATTCACCCCAGTACAAGGATCTGGGCCTAAATCCATCGTTCTTTTGCACTCCACACCACCCTGGGTTAGACACTGGCTATATGCAAATCAGCTCTGACCCTGTGCCTCAAGGGAACAGTCCAGTCCGAACTACCAAGCCATGTCTTTCCCAGACCGGAATCAAGCATCCAAGGACCGGTTTCTGGCTATCAGCCTTCATCAGCCTGGATAGACATGGCTTGGTAGTTCGGACTGGACTGTTCCCATGAGGCACAGGGTCAGAGCTGATTTGCATATAGCCAGTGTCTAACCCAGGGTGGTGTGGAGTGCAAAAAAACGATGGATTTAGGCCCAGATCCTTGTACTGGGGTGAATGTATGACATTGTTCTACATTCTGTCCATCAACTGTGTTTTTTGCAATTTTCACCCCGAGTGGGCTGGGTACGCTCAGACGTGAGTCCCAGGCTCTCCACACCACTGGAGTCAAGCTATCCAGGCTGATGAAGGCTGATAGCCAGAAACCGGTCCTTGGATGCTTGGTTCCGGTCTGGGAAAGACATGGCTTGGTAGTTCGGACTGGACTTTTCCCATGAGGCACAGGGTCAGAGCTGGTTTGCATACAGCCAGTGTCTAACCCAGGGTGGTGTGGAGTGCAAAAAAACGATGGATTTAGGCCCAGATCCTTGTACTGGGGTGAATGTATGACATTGTTCTACATTCTGTCCATCAACTGCGTTTTTTGCAATTTTCACCCCGAGTGGGCTGGGTATGCTCAGACGTGAGTCCCAGGCTCTCCACACCACTGGAGTCAAGCTATCCAGGCTGATGAAGGCTGATAGCCAGAAACCGGTCCTTGGATGCTTGGTTCCGGTCTGGGAAAGACATGGCTTGGTAGTTCGGACTGGACTGTTCCCATGAGGCACAGGGTCAGAGCTGATTTGGATATAGCCAGTGTCTAACCCAGGGTGGTGTGGAGTGCAAATAAAGATGGATTTAGGCCCAGATCCTTGTACTGGGGTGAATGTATGACATTGTTCTACATTCTGTCCATCAACTGTGTTTTTTGCAATTTTCACCCCGAGTGGGCTGGGTATGCTCAGACGTGAGTCCCAGGCTCTCCACACCACTGGAGTCAAGCTATCCAGGCTGATGAAGGCTGATAGCCAGAAACCGCCCCTTGGATGCTTGGTTCCGGTCTGGGAAAGACATGGCTTGGTAGTTCGGACTGGACTGTTCCCATGAGGCACAGGGTCAGAGCTGATTTGCATATAGCCAGTGTCTAACCCAGGGTGGTGTGGAGTGCAAAAAAACGATGGATTTAGGCCCAGATCCTTGTACTGGGGTGAATGTATGACATTGTTCTACAATCTGTCCATCAACTGTGTTTTTTCCCAAATATCCGGTGGCACGCCACTTTAAAGACAAACATTACTCTGATGCTAACTTGTTGAGTTACATGCTGATCGAACAAATTCATGTGAGTCCTAGAGGTGGAGACAGACTACTATCCCTCAGACAACATGAATCCAGACATATAATTAATTTCCAAAGCAAACACCCGGGTGGCCTTAACTGGGACGAGGAACTGGCAGTACATTTGAAGGAGGGTTCATAGGGACTGTTTCTTGTCCGTTATGTATTTCTTTACCCCCCCCCCCCCCCCCCCCCCCACGGGGTGCTCTAACCAGATCTAGAGCACATGTGTTATTACTGTCACCATGCTTTGATATTTAAAGGAATTAATTATGACTACCTTTGATATGAAATAACTATGTTTATCTACTTGCTTCTCGATACATGTTTATATGTGTGCTAGTATTATTTTTTATTGATATTTCCTTTTGTGTATTTGTATTACAGGTGAACAGGCAGGGTCTCCTAGTATGAATTGATCCTTCCATATGGGCACCTCTTCCTGTTTCTTCTGTACACCGTCCCTGGCACTTGATCCTGTTTCATTTCTTTGTAGGCACTTAGATTCACGGTCAGTTATTTATTTATTTCTCACTGCTTGACACAAAAGAAGTTACTTGACTCATTAGGTAGTGTCTTTGCAACTGTCGGCCAGATTAAAGATTAGATGAGTCTTGGAGCCGTCCAGTGATCATCCTTGTGGTTCCATATGATTTGACGTTTGGACATTATTTATATGGACACTTGTCAATAATTTACATTGCTTCACGCCGTTTACAACATTATGGTGATGCGCATGATTTTACGCTTCCTCTTCAATTAAGACCGTGGGGAGAACTGATGACACACTTGTACATGTGCTTTTACATTATAGTGTGGGTACATGAATATGTGAATGGATATGCTGCTTATTATTTTTATTTTCTATAAGCCTTAGGATATGCTGCTTATTTTCATTTTCTATAAGCTATGACACTTGTCAATGATCTCCATCACCCCACTTAATTGCATTCCTTATGTGAAAAAATGTGAGGACAACTGAACTAATGGATTGATGCGCAAGGTTTCCCTGTTTACTATGATACAAGGATAACTGCAGACATACGTATATATATGCTTGTTGTACTTTACAGGTGGTACATGAATATGTGCATGGATATGTTGCTTATTTCATTTACCACAAGCTATGACAATTGTCAATGATCCCCATCACTTGTTTTTCTTCGCATCTTTTATGTGTAGAATGTGTAGACTATACCCATGTGCTTCACGGCTCATTTTGAAGGAATTCTGTAAATATACTTGACTGTTCGTTATACTAATGACATGTTTATTCACTATGAGTTTACTTGATATCACAATATATTGTGTCTCCTGCACTTGATTTACATATTTACCATAATGTTTACAGCATCGTTACAAGATGGCCGACGCATTTTGCGACTCATTGTTTTAGTCCTACCTTGTTTTTGATTGTGTAACTTTATTCATAATAGCACACCCATACACACTTTCATCACACGTGATCAAGGCAAGTCGCCGAAACGCGTTTTGTGAATAAACTGAAGACTTAAGATTACTTCTGAATTGTTGTGTGGTTCCTGAGAGCGTACTAGATACTGGTATCTTGTGTGGAATATGTATATATATATATATATATATATATCTATACTACTATTAAAAAAGGGAGAACTTGCACCTTTTGGCAAGGTAATGTCGGGAACCACAGCGCCAATCTACACAACCGATACATCTTTGAAAATGTCAGGGTGTGTAGATGGACATAGGCTATTTACATTTAAAAAAAAAGCGAAATAAAAAAATTAATTTACAAAACAAAGTAGTCCCCTGAAAGTAGCGCCGGCCGGGACCTAGCGCTGGCCGCGACGCGACGTGCGTCATGACGAAGGAGGAGCGGCGGCGCCATGGAGGAGCGGCGGCGTCATGGAGGAGCGGCGGGGCGGTGGTGCAGTGGTGCAGTGAGTAGCGGTGGCGACGACATGAAGAGGCGGCGGTGCAGTGGTGGCGACATGAAGAGGAGGAGCGGCGGGTCAGGTAAGAAAAGTAAATAGTCGGGCGGGAGGGAGTCGGGGCGTTACTTGGGAGGCTGGAGGCCGGTGGGCGGGGCCGGGAGGCTGGAGGCGGGAGGCGGGGGGCGGGAGGGAGTCGGCGGGTGCTGATTGCTAAAAGTCTCCAAATGATAGCATCCTTGGAACATCGCACCTTATACAGGATGGAACACCCTGGGAATTATGGTGTTGAGTTATGTAGCAAATAAAGGGGAATTAAATAATTTGTAACGTTACAAGAGATTTGACAACAGTGGACAAAGTTCTGCCACTATTTAGAGTTCAAACATGAGCTGCTACAATGTCTGACTGATATTGAGAACATCCCTGAGTTTAGTTCTCTAGGCAAAAGTCACACACGCACCTCTTCCTGAAACGAAGCTATCCACAGTCTAAAACACTGATAATTCATACCTCTGATGCATTCAGAGAACTCGGAAGTGATTGGGAGGCGGCTACGGGACAGATGGATGACATTGTGTCATTCGGCAGTGGTAGCACCTAGAAACATAGCAAACATGCTGCCCCAGCCACCTTCTGGCCCCGGGCTAAAAATGCAGCCCCCAGCCCCCTTCTGCCCCAGGCAACGCTGGGGCGGGCTGCTAGTATATATATATATATATATATATATATATATATATATATATATATATATATATATATATATATATATATATATATATATATATATATATATATATATATATATATATATATATATATATATATATATATATACACATACATATATATATATATATATATATATATATATATATATATATATATATATATATACATATATATATATTATATATATGCTAGCAAAAATAACACACTTATAAGTAGGCAAATGCAACTGTTAAATGGTATGGAATAATAATATGAAATGCAAGCAGATAATAATATGATATGAAACTCCA
>NW_028246099.1:0-61396 GCF_964263255.1 Lissotriton vulgaris | reverse complement strand
AAATACAGAAATGGTGTGCAAATTTCGAGTTGTTTTTACATAGTAAGGGTTTTAGTGGGACCCGTAGGCCCCGCGGGATCCGCTGGGCGCGATGGTACCTCACCAATGTACAAGCATGTAACTTCTGGTTGCATTCCTTTTTTAGTAAGTAGAGCAGCTGTTTAATGTTGCTTTCAGGACTGCGTGTGTTGGTCGCTGATACGATCTCCTCCTGAATCATTCCATAAATTTTGTCGGCATCACCTGCCGTAAAGGCAAATGTATCGGCCTTCAGATCAGTCAAGTTTGATATAGTATCATAATTCATGGTTGAAAGTGAGTGCCAAGCCCACAGGACAGAACGGGGTAAATTCAATGATTAGAGATTGGACTTGCACAGCTAAGTACGACCTAAATTACAACAGTACTTATTTCTGGCGTGCTGCCAAGGATGAACGCTGTCTGAGCCCGACCACGTTTACTCGAGCACAAGAGTAACATAAGGACTGGTAACACCAAATCAACATTAGCAGTACATTTTGCTGAACAAAAACATTCAGTAGCACAATTGAAGTTCCTGGTATTGGAACAAGTGACCCACACACACAACAATAAGCAGACCTTGTTAAAAAGGGAACATTTCTGGATCCGCTATATGGATATGATGCAACCCCACGGTCTCAATGATCGAATCGAATTTTTGTGTTATCTGTGAATCACTATGTTTCTTTTACTGAAAAATTTCATGTGATGTGGTGAACATTCATGCATATTGATTGTGATCAGAAATGTAGGTTTTACATTTTTCTGTTTATCTAGATCTAAATATCTGTCGTTTTTTACTCTCTTCACACACTTACCTTTTTATTTCAGGCACCACTTGTTGTGTATGCATCTTCTTAGGTTTGTGTTATAATGTTCACGTTACTTTGCCACTCCAAGATGGCGCTTATTTAGCTGGATACGCGTTGTCCGTCTTTTATTGTTAATCCCTACGTCACACGCTGTTTGTATTTTTATCTTCACCGGGAGCCTCCGTACTCGGGGTTCCTGAGCACCGCGCACTGTGTTTGATTAAAAGCTTTTCACATCGCCATCACCCTGTAAGTACCCTGCGCATGGGACCTGATCTATTTCTACATGAGCAGACAGCTTACTCTCTGGATGTCATATTCACTTTTATGCGCTCATTCACAGATTTGGCGTTTCCACGGATATTATCAGTCCGTGAGTATGGGATCACGTTTTATTCGAATCCCTCATTGATTCGTCACTTTGTTGAATTCTTGGTGGTTAGGGATTGTTGTGCACGATGTTGGAGTTTCACACTTCTGGATTCTTCAAGTGGGACATCAGGGGCTATAACTTTCGTATCACGGCACTTGGTTATTTGATTATATGGATGTGTACTCCAGTTTTACTTTTTACACACACTGAGTGTATATATCACTTGGACGTTTACATTGCTTTTTTCTTTACTCTCATTGACTACCATTTCCTGATAAGACCTGCCTGATCACATATTTGGGTTCACCGCAGCATGATTAATCTCTGTTGTTGTTATGGATATATTTTGAACCGTTTTTATAGCAGGATTTTGTTTCCTTTACGTTTGTAGAGCTGTCCCCTGAGGAAGGGCCTGTTATCTGCCCGAAATGCATTGGGAGGATTAATTGCTGGATGACCTATCATGTTGGATCGTGTATATGTTGCCTCAGAGCATTGATGAACTTTTCTAATGATGTGAATTAAACAATCATGGAACCTCTCTGAACATTGGATTTAACTTTTGGATTTAACTGTTTGAACTGCCTATAAGACACTTCGTGTCTCTTTGCGCTGTGCGCCAGGGAGTCTTCTTCCTAATGGGGGGAGCTGTGTATTAGTATTACTGTCACGCTGGTCGGGCTCAGACAGCGTTCATCCTTGGCAGCACGCCACAAATAAGTACTGTTGTAATTTAGGTCGTACTTAGCTGTGCAAGTCCAATCTCTAATCATTGAAAAACATAATGTACTCATGAAGTTAGTACATTTCCAGACTGTCAATTGAAAGAGAATATCCCTTATTTGTTGTAGGTTGAGGCAGGTGAGGGAAATAGTTTTCTTCTGAATTAAAAAAAGTGAAATCTGCAAATTCAAATTTCCCCATGGTATACTCAAGTCTATGGTAAATTGTGCATGGGGAAATGTTGCAAAAATTACAACTGTATTAGGATTCCTGAATTAACCATAACATGTGTTGTAAATCCGCAACAATGTATCAGTTTAATGCTGCAAAGCTTTATCCATCAAAAAGCTATAAGAATTTTCCCAAAAATTAAATGTGTGGGCAAGGATGATGTTTTGTTTACCACTGAACGCAACTCAAAAAATCAGTTATGGGGTCATCTCTGGCTTGCATCACGAAGCAGAAAAAAATTGACTTTTTATAATTTTGCAGTAGCAACTTCCAGTCAATATCACATACAAAATGTCATTATAAAAAGATAAGAAAAGAATAAATGCATGTACAAAGAGTCAATTGCCTAAGCCAAATACAGTACATCTATACTGATCTAGCTGGAAAATTGTATTAGTTCTAGTTCAACGTTATTAATGTTTAGGCACTTGTCTTTGAAACATACATTATGAGACAGAATAAAAAATGTATTTAAGTGACCCACCCTTCTTTCATTTCCCTGCTTGTAAACCAGGTTAGTACCCAAATACACCGCCTTTTAATTGATAAAATCTCTATTACCATAAAACCCCAGCATTAAAATAACAAACTAAACCTCTTGCATCACTAATCCAAGCAAATTTTTTACAACATTGCCAGGGCGCATGCAACATCTAACATTTGTATATTGAATAAAAGTGCAAGTGCATCATTACGATGATTTACACCTTTTGAAAAGCATTTTTGAAACAAACAGGGAAACCTACGAAAATGACGGCAGTCAATTAACAGATTGACATTACATTTTTGAAAACTCATTGCACGTGTGCAATTATTCTCTGCATTTAAAAAAACTTCACACAATTTTTCAGCTCTTATGTATCGCAAATTTAAGGGTAAGCAAACTTTTAATAGTGCTGATAAGTACAGAAATGCCCTCCTATTTTCTCATGATTTTACCATGTACTTTGCAGAGGGTCTATTCCCTACATACTCCATATCCACCTATCTGGAGTCTTTTGTTCAGGTTGTTTTATATTCTGCTTTAGAAGGATGGGAGGTCCCCGTTATCTTTAATTCTATTTTTAAGGCTCCCGCGGTGGCTGCTCTTATCCTGACTTTCGCCGCCCACCATTATTCAATCCTTTCTATTTCAGCAGCTCATAAGGCTGATACCTTCTGTACCTCAGAGACCTAAAGTTTATCCCAAAATCGCAAGATTGCTTTAAATGCAAAAAAAATCTAAGGCTGCAGGTTCCCTTCCAGCCTTATTTCTGGGCTCATTGCCCTTTTTGGGAGAGCTAACAGTTTTTTCAAACGCTTGCTTCCACATCTCTCGCAATTTTCCTCAATACTTAGGGACAATACCTTAGCCCCATAGAGAAATTAAGTAGGGACCACTGCATTGTAAGCTGTCAAAAGGGGAGCCCAGGAAGGGCCGCAAAAGGTATTCTGAAAATGAACAAGACCCCCTATCATTGCTGCTGCCCTCTTCTCTGCCAATTCTTTATGCAGGACCCAGCTCTACAGTCTTGTAAACATCATGACAAGGTACTTATAGGATGATACAACCTCAACTCTGATGTTACCTAACAGCCACCGATACAGCTTCACTTTTTTCCCCGAAATGAATTATTTTAGGTTTTTCCAGATTCATCTTCAATTTATTATCCTCATAATAATAATTCAATCTGATCAACTACCTCTGCAGCCCTACTTGGGGCAAGTCCGAAATTGCCAAATCACCTGCATAGAGTAGACACAACACATGTCTACCCCCTATTTTTGGTGAAAAGGGCTGAGTCACTGGCAACACCCCCAGAAGGTCATCAGGGAACAGGGAGAACAGCTTAGGAGCCAGGACATAGCCCTGCCTTAACCCATTTCCTAGCAGTATTCTCTCTAAAAGGGCCCCATCCAAAAAATATGCATTGGGGGATACCCTGTTGTCTTAGTTTAGTCTAGAGTATTCTACGATCTTCCAAATTGAAAGCTGAATTAAAATCGGCAAAACAGCAGAATGAACTTGTAGTTGTTTTCTTCGCCTTCTGGCCCAAGGCCCACAAGTTGAAGCAATAAATGTATTTTTGAATGCTCTGGCTTTAAGCCCCATTGCTTCATAGGGACAATTCTGTTGCCCTCTATCCAATTCTTTAAAGACCTGAAAACACCCTTAAAATAAAATGTTGAGCCTACATCCAGCAGGCTTATAAAACAATAATTGCCTGGAACATTCATCGCACATTTTTTGTACAAGGGTTTAAATATTGCACCCTTTCAGCTAGGCGTTAATGTACCAGTCTTGGTTATGGATATAAAAAAGTTTAGGAAAAACCCTGCCCACCACATCGGGTTAGACTTAATCACATTTGCTGGCAAATTATCCAGTCCTGCTGCTGTAGTTAAATTTAGGGAGGTTATCAACTTGGTAATGGATTGGATGGAAAAAGACTCCATGGCTTCCTCTTCAAATTTGGCCAGCACTCCCACACAGTTATCTCCCTGGGCTTATTAATATCACCCAAGAAGCCTACCCAGTCAGTTCTGGCACTATACATCTTGCCGGGTGACACAATACTACATTCCCTCTGAACCAACTTCCAGAACTTCCTCATATTTTTTCCTTGTTTAAAAAGAAAAAAATAATCTTTCTGCCTCCCCACCCCTACCCCCCCTTCCCACCTCCAGGCATATTGTTGTTTGTTGCTTATACATATTCAGGTATATCAATAGCGTCATACATAATGTTTTAATCACATTAATCAAACTTTCCCAAATAGCCATTAAGACCCAAAACATTGCAGCCACTGTAACAGGGGGTCCCAAATTTCTAGCCCCTTCTTTTTCTTTTTCTGTCCCTTCCTACTATAAATAGCTATCTCTATGTTGTATGTAGCCAGCAGTCATGCCCGTCATTGTTGGAAGGCTGGTGGATTTGTAGGCAACCAAGCAGAAGCCAGACATATTCTAAAAACAGTCATAGAAATAAATATGAGCCCTTGCATCCCCTTTGGTCGAATGTCCCCATCCACTCCTAGCATTATTTCTCCAGTTGAAATTTCTATTATTGCATTAAGAATTTTAGTTAGGAAGGTGGGGATTTCCCTACAGATAAGACTAACTGTGTCGCAGGTATCAAACATATGTATTATGTCAGCTTCATACAGTGCGCATCATGGGCATTCCGTGCCTTTGCCAGTTCCAAACTTGGCGATCTTGTTTGGTGTGTAATGCAACTGGAAGTATGTTTTATAATATTAGACTTGCAATCTGGTAGACATTAGCAACTATTGGGATAGTTTGAGAGCTCTCTGAATTGACCCCTCCGTTATCTCTAGCTTGTTCTGCCATTTTAAACTAAATTTGTCCATATCATCCGGGAGCGCAGAGACTAGATTATCATAGATTTCCCCAATTTTAACTGTAGTGTTTTTGTTGACTAAATTGATTGTCTGAATTCTCTGAAATTTAAATCGTCCGCCCCATTTTTTCATTAAAAAATCTCTAACTTGTAAGTACTTAAAAAAATCTCTATGCTCTGGGCCAAATTCGCTTTTTTACTCTTCGAATGATTTAAAGCCTGTTGAGGAGTAGAAGCTACCACATCGGGTAATCCCAGCTCTTAGTCATTTCTTCATACATGTATCATTAAAGATCTCTGGAATGTTGTTATTTCTGGAAAAACAGTATAGTAGGAGAACATCCCGATACCCAGGAGTTTACGCACCTGATTCCACGCAGTGTAAATGCCTGCTAGTGTTTTGAACCAAACTTTTTTAAAGTAGCAGTTGTATGTCAGTCGCCAAAGATGTTCGCTCGCTTCATTACCAAGAATGAGTTCTTGCGGTGTTGGAACTACCCTCTCTTGTCTATAATTCCCATTTGGGCCTAGTCATACATTGCTGTATTTCAAGATCGTAGCCCACCAATAGACTTTGAGATTAGGCACAGCAAGACCGCCTCTATCTCTTGGAAGATAAATATATCTGAGTGCTCTGCGCGGTCTTCTATATCCCCAGATGAATCGGGAAAATATATTGTCTATATCTTTAAATATCTGGGGTGATGTTTAGGCATATGGTCCGAAAAAAATATAAAAATTTGGGAAAAAATAACATTTTAATAGCATTGCATCTACCTTTAACGGTTATATTCAGATTGTGCAATCTACTGAGGCTCTTTTCCGTTTGCTTCATGAGTGGATCCATGTTGATCTTTACCAGTTTGTCTAGGTTGGAGGTTATGTTAACTCCCAAGTACATGGTGTTTCCCACTATCCGATCGTCCCTATAGGTGCTTTTATTGTTGGTGATTATCTGGGTTTTATCCTGGTTTAATTTATAGTCAGAAATCTCTCCAAACTGATTAGCCTCTTCTTCCATTACTTTTACTGATTTGCCTGGATCATTTGTGACTATTGCGATGTCGTCTGGTAAGCTAGCGTCTTGGTGCCACAGTTTAGGGTTTTAATTGGTGATATAGCCATATTGGTTTCTAGTCTATAAATAAAAGGGTCGATAAAAATTGCAAATAATAAGGGAGAACATGAGCACCCCTGTCTTGTCCCTCTAGTTACGTTGATTTTCCCTGATATTTCCCCGTTTATCATGACAACAGCTTCCGGATTCGCATATAACATGCGGATAGCATTTATAAACTGCTCCCTGATTCCACTCTTTCACATAGCCGTCCATAGATACTGCAAGGAGACCCTAACAAAGGCCTTCTCCGCGTCTAATATTATAAGTGCCATAAGATCTCCAGCTACCTCTGCTATGTCAAAGAGTGTAATCACCGTCTGAACATGATCAGTGGTGGATCTTCCCGGGACAAATCCATGTTGTCGAGTTGATATAATTTGTGTTTGACTGCTGCTAGTCGGCTAGCTAATAGTTTAGAGTAGATTTTAGAATCACAGTTTATTAATGTGATTGGGCGGTAGGATCCCAGTTCTGTTGGATCTTTGTTTTTCTTTGGAAAAACTACAATTTTAGCACGAGCCCACGATCCTGGTGATTGCCCTCCTTGGAAGACATGGGTTATTAAATCGGTTAGAATTCCTTTCAGTGATTTATGGAATTTGGCATAGAACTCTACAGGTATTCCATCCTACCCGGCTCCCTTTTCGGGGGCTAAACTGTTTATTGATAATAGAATTCCTACCCTCTGAGGTATTTCTACTAAGCTGTCTTGAGCTTCCTGTGGGAGCTGAGGTGCTATAGTCCGATCTAGATATTCCTCGATCTCTTCTTGTTTTTTATTAGTCTCTTTGTAAAGTTCATTATAGTAATTCTGAAATGCTACCCTTATCTCTTTGGGATCTTGCTTAAGGCCATTGTTAGCATCTTTAATCTTTTTGATCATGTTCGCCATGTTTTGTTGTCTTGTGCGAACTGCAAGATTATGTCCTACTTGCTTACTCAGTTCATATGTTTTCTCCCTGTTCATTGTGGCCTTGCATATTGCTTTTTCCGTGAAAATGTCTGCAACTCTGTTTCTTGCAACAGCCACCTCTGCTAATGCCCCTTCGATATTCTCTCCCCCCTGTACTGCCCTTATAAGTCCTTCCTCTGCTTCCGCTAGTTTTTCTTGTAATATTTCTATTTTCAGTTTTGCCTCTCGATTAGATTTTAGCAAAAATCGGAGAGTTTCTCCCCTTATTCCTGCCTTGAGAGTGTCCCACACTGTTTCTATCAGTGCACTGCCCAGGTTATCCTCTAGGAACTCTGGTATCCAATTAATTATGAGTTGACAATATTTTTAATTTAGAAGTAAAGGCCTTTCGAATGTCCACCTGTTGTGATCCTGTTGTATCCCTTCACTATCGATATTTAAGATTAGGGGATTATGGTCTGATAGGACCCGAGGTAGTCTATCTATTAGGCACTTTGACATCATAGTGTGGGAGGCAAACACATAATGTAACCTAGCTAGTTTGGAATGTGGGTTGGAAAAGAAAGTAAATCCTGGATTGTTAAGATGTTTAGATTGCCAACAATCCGACAGCCCATGTGTGATGCATAGTTCTTGGAGTGCTCTGAATACCCTCGGTTTCCTTCCTTGATATATAAAGTTGGACCCCAATGACCAATCAGACAATCATAGGGAGTGACCAGTGTGCTAGTTCATTTGAAATAAATCCCAGTAGGTCTGGATCGTCGGTAATGCTCCCGTATATGGAGCAGATAGTTAGTTTTTTCCCAGTACTATATTGGCGCTCAGTGATTGCCCACCGCCCCAACTTGTCGGCTGCTTATCAGGTGAATTGGAGCCCCAATCCTGTTGCCAGAATGGCCACCCCGGTGTCTTGGTTGCCTGTGTTGTGGCTTTGATCAGTCTGTATCCGCGGGTTTTCAAAAGGTGCAGTTCGGACCGTTCCACATGTGTTTCCTGGAGACATACAATATTAGCCCTGTTGATCTAAGACCTATTGCAACTCTATGTCTTGTTTTTGGGTAGTTGAGGCTACAAATATTGATAGTTAACACTCTTAACTTAGCCATTCAGAATTTTGGTTCCTATCCATCCTTAATCTTGTCATTTTCCCCAAACTAATTGTCATCCCCCTAATTAGCTGTGCCGCTTGTTGTGCCATCGTAGCTGTAACCCTGACTATGGATTCCATCCTGACTGTATGCCTGTGTACTCACCGCCTCCCCCTCTTGTGGCAGTCAGGCTCAATCCTGAGCCTGTGTGATAGCCTCTGGATTGTCCACTCTCCCTCCCCCTACCCCCTGCACCCCATCTTCCCATCCTCCCATCCTGTGCTCAGCTCTCCACCTGTGAAACTCAAAATCGAAAACATAGAGAAGAAAAGAAGACCCCTTGTGATAAAAATAAACACCAATGTTAGCGTCCTTAGATACCTAGAATAACCACCTCAGTTTGTTACCTGTATACATTTCTAGCCATTAAGTATTATTTGGTCACTTTGGTCACCCCAAGGCTACCCCTATTCCCCCACCCAGCTTCCCGCCCAAGATTCCTGTTGTCTGGATTGTTTGGTCCAACTAGCCTAAATGGGTCTCTTCCCCCCAGCTAGGGTCTAGTACTTTCTGGACTTGAATTTCTGAGGAAAAATAAGAGTTACGCCCTTGGTGGATGATTTCTAGTTTTGCTTGATTTTGTAGGAAAGCAGAGGCCCGGCTTTTTTAAAGGGGGTTATGAGTTGTCTGAGTCTCCATCTTCTTTCTACTGTGGCGTGTGCGTAGTCTGGTTTAGCAAATTACATAAAATTTTCCCCTTTCCTTTTCATATTTGGTCTAGCCAGATCATAGACTGCCTGCAGGAGTAAAAAATTCCCAAAATATATTAAGATCACCTGTGGGTACCCTTGGGCATTTGTTTGCCGTTTCGGCATTGAAAGAGGAAATCTATGCACCTGCTGCACTTCTTTGTCCCAGTCCCAATGTGCTAACTCCAGCAGAGAATTTTACAGGAGGTTTATAGTAAAACCCCTTACACCGCTTCCTTCGACATTTTCCGTAATTCTCAGCAGTCTTAGGTTGTTCCTGCGTTGCCGATTTTCGTCCTCTTCCCTCTTCCACATGACATCCTTTAGCATGCAGTCTTGAGAGGAAGCCTGTTCTTTTAATATCCCCTCTGTATTCTCTAGGTCCTCCGTGCGTTTCTCCACCATGCTCAATCTATCTGGGATCTCTGTACATGTTTTCCCGATTTTGCGCACAGTGCCTTCAGGTTGTTTTTAGGCTAATCTTGCCTGGCGGTTCTCACTTTTGATTTTGTCCTGGAAGGTTCTTAATGATTGAAATATCATTGACAGAGATGGCTCAGGGACCTCGTCATGAGATTTTTTTGGTTCATCTTGACCAGCCTGATGGCTTTTGGGTGTTCTTCCTTTAGTGTCTGGACTGCCGGGGACCTACTAGCTGTGTGGCAGAGTAATCCCAACCCAGTTCATCTTCCTCATCAACATTTCTCTTATTTTTGTTTTTCCTCAAGTCCGATCCCCTCTTTGTTCTTTTTTGTGTTCTCTTTTCCTCCTGTTGACTGCAGTTATTTGTGGAGGTGTTTCTGCCCTCCATTTCTTCGCAGTTGCTAGAGAACCCAGACACTGACTCGGCCGATTCCTCATTCAATGAGTAGAAATTTTCCATTGAATCGGGGGAAAGATACCCTGTGTCGTGAGTCTTTTTCCTTGTGATTGCACCTTCCGCTTCTCTGCCTGGCTGTGCGATTACATCCGGCTCTTTGCCAAGTATTTCTAGGGTTGCAGGGTTCCTCTTTTTTACTTTATTGTCAGGATTAGCATATACCTCATTTTGAGGGTCAGTGGGGGGTACCTCAGGGCTCTCAATCATGGTCCTCTCAGCACATAACCCACAAGAGGGCCTCCCTTCCACCGTAAGTTCTAGGGAGTGATCCAGGGAAGGGGTTTGGGAAGTCTCTGTACAAGCGGTCTCATGGTTGGCCCCAAAGTCTTCCAACCGTGAGGCCTCCGTGTCCCAAGTTCCTTGCTGGCCTCCATAGGGGAAAACATACTGCAACATACCTTTTGGCTTGTTTTTCTTGTTGCTTTTGGGGGGTCCGGTTTTTCTCTCCCCTTCTCTCCTTTAGCTCCTTTGCCGGTACGACTCTCCATCTTCCTGGCTTCGAATTTGGCCTCCTGCTCGCACTTAGGGTCACTCACTTTCTGAGACCCAGAGAGGAAACACACCCAATTCAAGGCCCTGTGCTTGGTTTTCAAGGCCCTTCACGGAATAGGGCCGGAATTCCTTAAGCAACTCACCTACTGGTACACCCCGACTAGAACACTACGCTCTTCTGACGCTAAACTGGTGACAGTACCTAGGGTGAAAAAGGCCAACTGGGGGGCAGAAGCTTCACAGTTAATGCAGCAAAGGCCTGGAATGCACTTGCTCTTTCTCTAAGAAGCATGACCAACCTCCTTGCTTTTAGGAAAACACTAAAAACTTGGCTTTTTACAAATTGATCCAAACCAATGCGCCTATCTCTCCATCTGGCTTGATTCCTCTTTAGGGCTTCTTCTAGCGGCAGGACACCTTTTTGGTAACAGTTGTGCTTTACAAATAGCTATAACATAACATAACAGTGTGTTTGTGCGCGTTCGGCCGCAGCCTCCTCGTGCAGCCATAGCCTCCGTTCGTTGTGCTCTAGGACTCCCTTCTCTCTTGGCGTTGCTAGGCAACCCCAGCCTGCAGCTGAGCGGATCCTTCTCCTGGCGGCTGTCAGAAGAAACCGAGTCATGGTTTGCCAGTGCGTGGGACTGACTGTCTTGTGAAGGTCTCCGCGGGCACAGCTCAATCTGTATAGCTGCCAGATCCGAGAAAGGATTGTGAATTCTCGCATTTCTCACGGAGGACCCCAGTGCTCTTTCCCGATTTTCTCCCGCGTTCATCGGGTTGCCTCTGATTTTGCCTCCGGACTTGCCATACGTTTACTGCTGTTTAGGTCATCACTCCTCCAGAGATTTTCTCTCAAACAGCTATGTTCCTCGTTCAGGATGGTGTAGCAGAGTGCGGAGCGTTGTGGAGGTGAGTGATCGTGGTTCTCATTCAGCCGCCATCTTGCCCAGCTCGCCACTGCTGACCATATTTTTTCCTTGTAATGTATTGATCATCAGATCCCAGTTTGAATGGATCTAAAACAGATAGAAGATGGGAGGGCGTCAATGTCCTATCTGACCATGCAAGAATGGGAAGACCTGCTCGCAACCTACTCACCGAAGCATGGAAAAGATAAGGATAAGGAACAGGAAAAAAGTGTGGTTACCACCACAAAACCCTCCGAGAATAAACCTCCCACAGACCAACCTAAAATGGGCGCAGAAAAGCCTGCGCAAACTAACAATCAAAATGCCGGGGTTTGGGCATCACTGCTAAATACAAATCAACTGGCCGTCAACACACTATAATTTCAATCTGAGAAAATGGAAATCTAATTAACCTTATTGAATACACTGGCAGTTTTTACTGCCGGAATCAATGAAAAATTGGGGAACTTGAACGGACTAATAATAAGAGCATAAGCCAATTCCCAACTCAGATGCAATTACGATCAGGTCATTGATAAATTATCAACTTTGCCCTCAGTTTTAGGCAGCCTGGTCAAGGATATCAAAAGTGCAACAGCAGGGAAAACAACAAAATGGCAGGGCGACCCCAGCACCCCAGAGGGACCATCCAATACCCATCCAACTAGCAACATGCACAGCGGAAATGCCAAGGTGGGCACTGAGGGAAAGGATAGCACCAACCATGGTGGCTCTTCTAAACCAAATGCAAAGCAACGCCGCCAACTGAGAAGGAAGGGGTGGAACGGAAAACCGCCCCAAGTGCAACAGCTTATTTCCCCATATGCTCAGACCAAGCCGACAAACGCGGGAGTAACACAGCTCATTTAAGCATAGCCGAACAATCCCAAATGGATACAAACACTCCCAACCACTGCAGAAACCAAGAAAAAGTCTCACTCCAGGCACGTGTACCTGGGGCACATGGAGAAATGGGAGAAGCCAATGGCCAATGTTCCACACATAGGGCTTGCAAGGAACATACAGAAGAGGGAAAACAAATTTCCACCATCATTTGTCACCCAACAACTATGGAGAGCGGCCACAACAAACAGCAATCACAATCTCAAGACTCGAGTGGACAACTAAGGGCTCAACACATAAACTTAGTGCCCTCCTTTGAACCCAGAGAAGAAGTGTGTATTTCAAAACCCCAAAAGATTTCCAACTCTAACCACAAAAACATCAATACCAACCTGACCTCAAACAATGGGCTTACTCAAGATGCCTGGGGGCTGTCAGTCAGGCCAGAAGGGTCAAACCTAGAGCCACATCTAGAAGAACCCATAGGGCCTTTTATACAGCCCAATGGAAGATCCAGCTGGAGGTTTCAGGTCAGAGAGGCACAGCAGGAAGGACAAGCCATAAAATAATATTCCCCATCACCAAGTAAGGATAAGCATACCCCTAGAATACCCCGGGAAGAACCACCAAGCATCAAATTGGTACACAGTCTAAAGAAACCACTGCCAGCACACATGAATTAGAACCGCCACACACAGCAAATTTATTGCCGCCAGCAAATTCAAGAAAACACCAGGCAGGCGAGGTGTTGGTATTTTACCCTCTTTATACCACCAAGGGTCCTCAGGACATACTAAACCGAGGCAACATCCTTAGACAAACAGGATCAATACCAAATCTTACTGGCATAAGGTCAACAGATCTACTCTCTATAGAATTCATACACTCTACTAACCCTCTGTGTCTAGAAGCTACAAAAACAACATGGACTAAAAGCGAAACAGCAGAGGCAATCTTAGCCGAACAGGGCAGATTTCAGAACTGGGGCATAGAAATCGTTCCTTTCCTACAACCAGCCTACTCATCGCCACTACTAAGCAACGGAAGCCCAGCATCAAATACTCGCCAAGTACACTTAAACTGTGTACTCAGAGGAGCACGGGGGCAGATCCCGCCATCTGAGCACCAATAGGAAGAGGTGTGGCGCCACGGCTAGGGCGACTGACTCCAGAATCTGGGGATCACGGTTCGATCCCCGGCACCGGCGGCAGATTAGCCCAGCACCATGTGACTCTGGGCAATAGCTTGCTTAATCTTCCCGACGGCCCCCAGCGCCTAGAGACCCTTACGGGTGAGTGTGCGCTTTACAAATGTGGATTATTATTATTGTTATTATTATTATTATATGGACGGGAATCACCCAAAAACTGCACCACAGGCAGCTGCTCTGATATCCCAAGGTTTGTCTAAGGAATTAATAACGAGAACCATCACTCTTCGCTCAGAGGAGCACTGAGGCGATGAGTTAGACCAAATCCATTGTAGAACAAAGGAACTCCTTCTTAGATTATGCTCATGGAATATAAACGACTTAGCATAAAAAATTGAGGATCCAGACTTCCAGCAATACATCACAAATTTTGATATAATTTTCCTACAGGAAACTTGGCTTTTGGTTCCCCAGCACATCGAGGGCTACATTTGCTTTGCGAGTCCAGCAAAAAGGATGGGCAGATTTGGCCACTGCTCAGGTGGGCTGGCAATTTATGTCTCCTCAACAAGTATGCCCACATCTACTCTTATCGAGTCAGTGTCAAATGTTATATTGGCACTAACAATATCAATCCTTACAGAGGTCGAAAAATTGGAAGGGTGTCTGATCAACTCATACGTCCACCCCAAACGGAAAGTTAAATACTCTATTGAACTCGCAAATCAAGTAGCAAAGCTCACTGGAGTGATGGAAAATCCACATTTCATTCTGACAGGGGACTTAAACTAGTACCTTATAGGTTCATCTCAAGGTGAGTAAGTAGCTATACAAAATGGAATCCATAACATCACCGCACCAAGTTATCCACCGAAGAGGAAGAAGAAGCACTGCAGCCGTTGCCTACTTGCAGAACTAGAACATCTAAACTTACGAGCTTTAAATGGCAGATTTGCGGATGATATACCACCAGTGTACTCCTGCTGCTCTCTCACAACAAGCTCCATACTGGACTATACCTTTGTAAGCCTCGCTCTCTTCCCATATATACTTGGGTACAGAATGGGGGACAAGGGAGATAGCGACCACCGGCCACAAGAATTTCAAATAACAGCGACCGCAGCAAGTCCCATCAGTACAGATGTAATTCTGGGGCGCATCTCCATGTCCAACCTAAGAAAGATAAAATGTACATTAAACAACACAAACTCTAAGGCCGAAGCAACAATTCAACTGTTTAATTCGCCAATATTCAGCCAAGAAGACAAAATCGACCATTAGGAACAGTTCACGGCCAAGCTTTTAGAGCATCACGCAGAAACAATAAACAACTCCTGGGAAGTATGGGAGAAGAACAAAATCTTGAATGCCCAGAGAGAGCAACTGAAACACGCCAAAAAATCAATAAACTCAACACTCCGCAGGCTGAGAAGATCTCCAGAGAACGCCACCATACGAGCATCCCTGAACAAGCAAAGGGAAAAATTAAAAAGTGTGAAATGGAACATAAACAGCAACTTTGAGAACATCTTTTGGGCTAGACTGTTATACGACACAAATAGCAACAACAGTGCTCGCTTCTGGAAGACAGTGAATAGGATCACTCACCCACACCATATGGGTTTTGGATCACATATTTCGGAAGCAAACTGGGTAAACTTCCTCACCACTCACTTCAATAATCAGACCGTTAGAGCTGTAACTCTAACGGTGGAGAGCAGGACAGCAGGAGACCAAGATGGAGGAAGTACAGCAGGGATGAGGGACCATGAGCAGTTGCTCAAAGTAAATAACCCTCTCATCTTGGACAATAGCTCCCAGCCC
This sequence comes from Lissotriton vulgaris, assembly GCF_964263255.1. Taxonomy (NCBI): domain Eukaryota; kingdom Metazoa; phylum Chordata; class Amphibia; order Caudata; family Salamandridae; genus Lissotriton; species Lissotriton vulgaris. The sequence continues at coordinate 45,926 of NW_028246099.1, read as the reverse complement.
CTCGCAATCAAGAAGCTGATAGCCAAAGGGAGGAAGGAAGGGGCCCGGGTCCGAACTGAATTCCTCCAGCCCTGTTTAAAGCTAAGAGCGAGGATTGGGCGGATATCCTGTATCCTTTATTCTCGGAAGTCAGGAGGTTAACTAGAATACCGGAATCATGGAAAGGTTCAACCATAGTCCCAATCCACAAAAAAGGTGATAAATCTGAGGCTAATAACTATCGCCTAATAGCTCTAATAGACAACGAAGCCAAATACTTCTCTGGCACTGTATTAGAGGAGCTGACAAACTGGGCGGACACAAATTCCATAATACCGATGAACCGGACGGGCTTCCGCAAAATGGCAAGCACATCCACAAATATCCTCACAATCTCGCTAATAATCTGTAGTGTAGTTCCTATTTTCCCAATAGGCTCTGTGCATTGGAATAACATAAACAATAGTTTAGACGGAGAACTGAGGTCGACTAGGTCTCTATTGAATATGTTAGACTTAATTTAGGTTTGCCAGCTAGCTCAGAGGTCACTAGAAACTTTCTCGAATGAACAGGGAGGAGTGAACTTCCCTGATTAGACAAGAAGGGATTCAGCTTCTGACAACCGCATAAACATGACAACTTTGCTCCCCAGAATAAGGAGTATATCTCCAGAGTCGTGTGAAAACAATAGATAGCTATTTTACTCAGTCAGTTGTGCATACTTAGTTTCACCAGAGTGCAGAGAAATAGAGAGACAGGCGTTTTCAATAAAAAGGTGTTATTTATTGAACAGTCTCTTTCTCATGCAAGAGAAATGAATTGCTGTGGTTGCAATACTTGTTATAAAGTAAAGTGCCTACAGTAAAAGGAGTATTACGAAATAATACTGTAAAAGCATTGATATTTTTTCTGAGCCATATGATACTTAAAAGGTATAAAATATATACAGTTACATACAATGATAAAAGTTTGACTAAACATACTCAACTGGTGCTTCTAAATACACCTACCCCGGTGTACCTAACCTAAGCCTAGTACGTGGGAAGGAGTAGATAGGCTGCAGTTTAAGTTAAGTTAGTTTTTGCCAAGCATCGGACCCAAGATTTCTCTAAGGATCTAATCAGCTCCGTACCTTGGTTTTTAGAATGGAGGAGGTCTTGTATCTCGTTCTCGGGACTCGAACTCCCAGTAACCCGCAAGGGTGACTGGAAACACCGGAGCTGGATTTTCTCGGCAGGAGAAAAAGACAACGTCTTTCTCAGTGCGTCAAATGGGAGGGACGGCTTCCTTCGGCACTCGCATCAGCTGGGCTTCGGATAAGTAGATAGCCGCTCTGCTCCACACCACCGTGTGTTGCTTATGGCAAACGCTGGTATATTTATACCTGGGAGGTGCCATGTTTGACGTAAGGTTGGACATAAGACGTCAATTAAAGATGTCACTAAGAACTGACCATTCTTTCAGTGCTTGCAGGAGTTCTACGACAAATCAAAACAAAAGCACGGGGAATTCTCAGGTTGCTGGTGGTTTGGTATGTTGTAAGAACTCGTTGTGCTTTCTAGGAGTCTAAGGAAGTAGCCTTGTCGCATTTGGTTTGCATTGGCTATTACTAAATATGAAATATTTAATTAGGGTCCTAGATAAAACACAACACCCACTCCACGTATAATGTCCATCATTACTAAATACTAAGCAATATATAAACATATAGGTATGCATGTGTTTTTCCATCCCACCCCAAAATACTTTAAAAGCATTTGAAATGGTATAGATACACGAAAATGAGTATTATACTGTACGCATTCAAGCAGTGGTATCATTCAGATAATTCAAACATAAATATCAGCTGAATGAATTGCGAAAATTACATTTATGAAATGGCTCTTAATACAGAAGAGAAGGCCAAGACCATTTCATCACATATTCATACAAGATTGTAAGTGTGCTAGAGGCTGATTCAAAATATTGTCTCTAGAGTCTCTAGAAATAGAAGCTCTTTTCTCTAAGAATAGTTCTACTCCAAGCGGAGTACCGTGTGCCAAAAAAAGGTAAATATTTTATAGGTTCTTGGAGAGGGAGTTTTTTTTTTCTTTCAGGGTAAAAAAAAAAATATAGTTCCAAGTCTCTTCAGCAGTTATGTTTTTAAAAGTTGAAGGCCGAATTCAGAGTTCAGGGAACGCTGTGTGCTCGCTATTTCAATTGTTATTCTCGTTGTTAGGAGAGAACATTACCTCAGATAGAACGCGTCTACCACTTTAGGTGAAAGTTGGGCCAACTCCGAAAAAGTTGAAATAGTGCATATATGAGATGCATTGCCATCATCGGTGTCTAGATCAGCAATGTACAAAGAGGGTTGTACCTGTGTGCTGCCGCTTTCATCTCGTACTTCCCCGCCATCTGATCGTAATAGTGAAGTCTCAACGAATGCCGTCATCAGAATCGGTAGCCGCTGGGGACAACACGTTGCGTGAGTCGTTATCGGACAAAGCAAAGCGTCGACATCCATTGGTACTGTTGATAGCAGTGTAAGACAGACGTCCAACACGCATTCTTCTCTGCATAGCAGACATCGAAGATCAGGTAAGATGCAATTTTGCCAGATCAGTCTGAATGAAAGAAGACAAGTTGTATTCAGATCTCTTAGCCGGGCCAATCCGAGGACCTTAGTGATACGGTCTCGGTATCGTATTGCTAGGATTGTTTCTTCCATTGAAGCCTGAGTTTTGTTTGTGACTCGGCTTTCCATATCGGAGCAGAAGGAGCAAAAATAAAATTCCTGCTAGAGTCCCAAAATGAGTGGTAGGCCACCAAAAAGAGAGTGCACAAAATTCGGGAAGATGCCCAGGACTGTCTCAAAGGGTGTCAACAGTCCCGAAAAAATTGTCTTAAATACATGTGTGATGCCACTGGTATCTGACATGTTTAAAATTTGGCTTAACATTTCTACGAAATGCACGGGGCAGTTTGTTGATAAAAGGGTAGTACAAAAGGGGGTGGTGATGGACGGAGCATCTGAATCAATCAAACACTCACACCCAGTCAAAAGATCTGGGTTTAATCCATCACCGTTCTTTAGCCCACTCTGCCACCCCAGTTCAGACATGGCTATATGCAAATCAGTCTGACCCTGTGCCTCATAGGAACAGTCCAGCCCGAACTGCCAAGCCATGTCTTCCCTGGACCGGAAACAAGCTTCCGAGGACCGGTTTCTGGCATTCCAGCCGTCTTCAGCCCGGCTTGCTTGAATCCAGTGGCAAAGTGAGCAAGGGACTCACGTCTGACGTGTATCTCTGCTGCTGTCCTTGCAGCTTGCAGGTCATACGTCTCTTTGGACGCGGTTAAAGGCACAGTTGTCTGTAAAAGAATAGACTTCATTCTGCTTAAGAATAGAAGAGATATTCACAGAAGGCCAAATTTCCGCCTCCATGTCTGGATTGCTTTTTGGATACAATACTTGCATACAACAAATGACCCTGGAAGTCACGCTCACGAGATAGGGTTTTCCTGGCACCATGCCACAACAGCTGCGGTCACTTAACATAACGTAGCTACCGTTGGAAAGATGTCTGAAAAATGGCTTTATCTGTGCAGCCGGGGTTCTGTGCAGGTGACATGAAAGGTTATTTGATGAACCCTTGCAAGGTCCATGCAGGTTTATACCTTTGCAAAGGAGTGTCCCGCTCAGTGATGTTTTGCAGTTACTACCACTAAGAAATATCTCTTTCTTTCCCCCACTCCAACACCTGTGTGTAAATGGTAAATTCCAGGTTGATTTGATGTACCCTTTACCCAACCTTTCATACAGGCCTGCTGGTATATACTCTTGGCAGTATTGAAACTGAAAAGTCGTTATCGGGATTGTAATGGTGCGATATATTATCCATTCAATGACAGGTCTTTCTGACATTGTCAATGGTAATCTCTCAAGTTTTTCAATGCTTAGCACCGTATAGTCTGCTCCGTTTTGTGCCAACGAGATTTGTCCATCAGTAAGGTTAAAGATAGAAAATAATGACGTTATGTTGATTAGACGCCATGGAACGTGACCTGAACGCAGGTTTTGTAACGTCTAGCCTAGCTGTACAATAGAGTTACAATTGAAGGGTTAACCCAATGGTACTGGGACCTGGGTATCAAGTAGAACATAGATAAGGGTCCCAGACTATGTAGAATTTATGCGCACAAAAAATGCGCAAACTTTAGATACATATTACGCGTACCCTGATTTTAAGAGGGATGTTGTTTATTCACATCCTCTTAATCATACATCTTATGTACAATGCATAATCAACATTTGCATCTGTGCCCATAGAGTAGGAAAAAAGGGGGGTGAGGGAGGAAGGTTTCGTGAAGGTGAAGGTAATTAGTGAACAGTTATAGAAGTTGCATGTGACAGAACAACATTGAATTTGTTTAAATCACATGGGTGCTCCAGTCAGTCACCCCATACATTGATGAACATCCGTTCAATCCTATCCCATGTGTTTTGTAACACAGTATTATTGTAGTATTGTTATTTTTCCAATATTAAAAACCAAATGTAGACATTTTTTCATAAAATTTTTCTGAATAAATTGGTTTAGTGTTTGTGAACATATGTTTCACCCCTGTCTTATTTAACATTTTAAAATAGAATGTTCCCTCATCAGTGACATTAAACCCCGAGAAGTATGAGAATTTTTCAAAAAATGTCTTTGAGCTGCCTTTTGGCGGGGTTGGACAATGTTCCCATTGATTATAAACGAAAGTATTTCTAGGATTTGCGGATTTATGCAGATAATGATGCCCGTAATGGTTAAAACAGTACATTTCCTCATAATTCGACGAACCCTGTAAATAATCATGTGCAGTAAATTTTGCTGACATTTCTAAATCTGACATCATATTATTAATATTTTCAAAGTCCCAATCATCAGAGAATCTACTAGGTGAAACAAAGTCCCTCAACGAAATCTTAAATTGGTGTGGCAATTTCAAGAGCTCAATCGGGCCACAAATTTCATAGTCAGTTTTGTCCCATGCTATACCACCAGGTATGGGGATGGCTGTGATGTTCACTGATGACAGTTCTATTTTTTCGATGTGTGATGATCTGTGTGGTTTCAGGACCAAGTTCTGACTTGCTGTGTCCATTGTACTATATTTTCCATCAAGAAATCTACCCAAACTTAAAACTAAGATGAGCCACAGAAAGAGGAAAAGTACGCCTAACACAATCCACAATTTAATGCATTGAGGAGTTAGATATATTTCTTTGAGTTGATGAAAGAGTTTTTTTACTTTTTCTTTGAATGTTTTCGTTGCTGGCTTGTCTCCATGTTCATTTGGATCATCGGAAAAATCATCAAAGTTGATAAAATAGCCAGATGCAGTTCTGTCAATTGGTGGGATTGCTTCCAGATTTCCATTGATCTTTGCATTTTCTTTTGTTACATTTGTATAGTTTGAAGCTACATCGTTGTAAACTGGAGTTTCTTGTTGAACTGTAGCAATTTGGGTCTCAAGAGGCACAAGTTCCATAGCTTTGTTACATAGTCCTTTCTTAATCACTGTAGGTTTATCAAATGTGATTAGTCTCTCAGTTTGAACCTCTTGGATTGTAGCAAGATTTGGTCTTCTGCTATTTCTTGGGAGTCCACTGGGCCTACTACTTATTATTGGCCACATGGTTATGGTTTCACCAGGTCGATTGATACATTTCGGTTCTCCTTTTTACCAGCAAGAGGCGGTAGCACTACTGATCTTGTTCCGCTGACAGCTAAGACAGGTACTGCTTTTCTGTAAGAAGGCCCAAATTCCTTCTTTACCGTGATCTTTTCTCTGACCAGATCCCCAATCTTTGGAATCCAGACAGGTCTTGCTGGGACAGGTAATTTTTCTTCAGTGGTAGTTGGCTTTAATTTTTCGTTACTCAGACTTTTTCTTTTTTCATTTAAGTCCTGTAAAACAGCCAAACGATCTTTGATATCAAAAGCTTTTTGTTGCACCACTGAACTTTGACGATCTAAGTCCTGAATAAGCATTCTAGTTCCAAATAAAAGTTCATACGGGCTGACACCTCCTAGAGAATTTCTTGGCATATTATTAAGACTACGTTGGACACTTGTTAGATTTTTGACCCACCCATCACCTGAACCTAATACCCTCGCTGTTATAGATTGCTTTATGTCCCAGTTTTTTCTTTCCACAACCGCATTTCCCTCAGGATGGAAGAGAGAAGAGTACCGCAATGCAATGACCATGCTGGCCATGGCCTCCTTGTAAGCCCGAGAGCTAAACGCAGGACCCTGGTCAGAAGGTAGCATGCCAATTGCGTATGTGCCGATAAAGACTCGCAAATCTCTTATAACAGTTCTGGCGTCAGCCGAGCGCTGGGGCCACATCCAATGAATCTCGTACAGGAGTCCACTGCGACCATGATATATTTATAGTTGCTGTCCCCTTGTAAGGGTCCACAGTGGTCCAGGTAAACACATGCTAATGGTTTGTCTGAGATTGGAAGGGCCTCTGCGCTGGTCGTTTCACAGTTGACACTTTCATTTTCTGACATATTTCACATTCTAGAACATAGTTCCTAGTCTGTTTTCTCATTCGTGGCCACCAATATCTCTGTTTTAATAATGATACTGTGGCGGAAACCCCAGCCTGTGCAGAGGCGAGACCTTTGTGTGCCGCTAAAATTAGTCCTAACCTGTGCTCCGTGTTTGGAATTGCTCTATCCCCCACTCCAGGGATTTGAGCAAACGGAACGTTGTTCGCATCAGTTTTGTATGAATACTTTACTGGAAAGCCTTTCTGGAGAGTCTTACCACTGTTTTTTACTGAAGCACTGACAGCTTGCATTATCTCGCTGTCTATTTTTGTTTTTGACCGAGTGATGGCAGCTACGGAAGCCGTTTGTACAGCTGCTTTCGTGGCCTCGTCAGCCAATGAATTCCCTGCAACGTGAACGCCATCACGTTGATGACTTAGTGTATGAATCACGTGAGTCTTTTGTAGTTCTTTTTGTAAAAGAACTACCTGTTCCCAAAGCATTTTATGCTTGATTGTGCCACCTTTTGCATCTTTGTAATTGTTTTGAACCCAGTTCTGTTAGTATTCATTGTAAGAATGGACACAGTAATAGGAATCGCACACTATTAGTGTGGGGCATTCTCGTTCGCTATTTTCAAGTGCCATCTTAAAAGCTTGTAGTTCAGCTCGCTGAGCTGTACAGTCTCCGAGTACTTGAGTTTTAGTCATCAAAGGTTTAAATTTTCCTTCGTGCCAACAACCTTTAACAATTGCGCACGCAGCACTATAAGCTTGTTTACCCCCAACCGCAGGTTGTGCTGACCCGTCTGTATATATTATACAATCGTAATGTTCCAGAGGCAAAATCTCCATCGGCAGAGGACATTCATGTTCGTATTGCAGAAATTCTTGTGTTTTTAATTTAGGATCAAATTCATATGCTACGTCCGGTGCAGCAAGAGAATTAACCCCTTGTATCCATCTTGGATGTAAAGCTTTAGCATTGGGGATGCTTGCTCTTGTTACTGCTTCTAGGGCAGGTATTGGTGTAACGATAATTATTTGTTTACCTTGGGCCAGGGCTCTTTCTTTTGCTACAGGTGTTTAAACCGCTGTCATAATTTTTTCTGTTGAACTGAATTTCATTTCAGCTTGTGTGTACAAATGTGACTTGTAGGCTATTGGTACCGTTTCTCCCTCATTAGAGGTCAGGTATGTGAATCTGCATCTTTCTGGGATGACTCGGATTACAAGCTTGCGTTCATTTGCGTGTGTTTGCAGTTTTGTTTTAGTTAACATATCTGTCTGTAATGATCCTAATATCTCTGTGTGTTCTTGAGTCCAATTAATTGATTTAAAATCAGGTTTTATTAGTTCGTAGAGAGGTTTAACCCTCTCTGCATAATTTAGAATGTATGTTCTTATGAAATTCAGGAAACCTAGTATTGATTGTAAGTTATTCAGCGTTTTTGGAGCTTGGAGTACTGCACACTTCTCTAAGAAGTTGTCTGCCAGGCTTTTGACTTCACTTGATAATTCATATCCTAAAAATAGGACAGTTAAATGGGCAATTCTTTGATTTTTTTAAAATTTAATTTGTACCCTTCAGAAGCGAACCCAAGTATTATGGTGTTCACTCTTTTCAAGTGAGTCTCCAGGTCATCATCTGTAAGATAGATGTCGTCGACATAAGATAATGCCTCATCATCATAAATTTGTAGTAACTCTGTTACCCTTGCTGAAAATAATCCTGGGCTGTTCTTGAATCCCTGTGGGAGACGACAAAATTGTTTTTGCGTCCCCATTATTGAGAAAGCGGTCAAATACCTGCTTTCAGGTACAATGTTCTGACAGAAGAATCCATTAGAGATATCTAATGTTGTTTTATATTTTTTGCGCATGATGTTAATCATTAGTTCTGCACTGTGTGAGTTTTGGACTGCAAAAGTTTTACAGCAGGAGTTTAGATGTCTGTAGTCCAAAACTAGACAATATGAATCGTCTGGCTTGGAGACAGGAAACAAAGGACTGTTCATTTGTGAGGTGCATGTTTCAATCACACCCTGATATGCAAGTTGAGCTAAAATTTCTTTTACTTGTTTTTTAGCTTCTTGCTTAACAGGATACTGCCTTTGTGCAGTAGGTTGGTTTTTTAACTGTATTTTATGGTGAGGAGAATCCTCATCCCATCCTACATGATTTTTATATAATGCTGGGGCTTGGGTCACTGCCCATTTTCTAGCAAGTGTGTATTTTTATGTATTGGAATTTGATTTGAGAAGGCAGGCATTATCATTTCTTCGCCATGTGGGCACTCCCTGATAAACTCTGGTGGCCAATCTTTTTCTGCTAGAAGGATGTCATAGCCTTTCAATAGATTTTCCCAAAAGAGACTTTTTATTTTCCTAGTTTTATCTCCCTCTATACGCAATGTTATTTCGTACAGTTTATGGGGCATGCTCACTCGGGTGTCTGCAGTTTCCACTTGAATGTATTCATTCGTGTCCACTGTCTCCAGAAGATTCATCAGGATCTTGCGAGCTATGCTCACTTCTGCTGCGCTGTCTAGCATTGTCTGGGCCCACTCTCCGTTTTTCAGTTGTGTCCTCAGGATTCTCTGCATGTTTTATTTTAATACTGGCTACCTTTTTTCTTGGAAATTGTGATTTTTTACTTTGAAGAGCAGGTTCTTTGTCTTTGGACTTGACATGCTCTTCTTTATGTTCTGACTGTCCTCTTCTTTCCGATTTCTTTGAGGAAGTCTGAAAAGATCGAGAGGAACGTGTATCAATATCTTGATATCTGTCAGGTTTTCTCAGATTGTCCCTATTTCTAAGGTTATATCTTTTCTCAGAGGGCTCCCTTTGGGGAGACTTGCCCCCCTCTCTGGAGATCTATTTCTCCATTGGGGAGTCCTTCCTCTGGACTGAAATTGTTTTTTTCTGGGAGGGGTTTGTTTGTTACCCTCCCAGTTCTTCTTTTGAGAATTGAGATTATTTTTAATAAACATTTTTTCAGGATTTTCAATTAGTTGGGGTTTTACTGGTTTATCACCCAAACTATCTCTGCCTAATTCTTCATAGGATTTTTCAATTATTTTTGCGAGCTCAAAAGGTTGGTCTGTTATATCTGTCTCCTTCAATTTTTGGCGGATCGCTACACATGCTGCTTCCCCTTTAATATTGGGTAATAATATAGCCGAGACCTGATTGAAGTCTTTTAATAATTTCATACCCAGAGTTAAAGCAGGTTCTGGACCGTATTCATTTTGAATCTGTCTTAGCACATCTGGTATAACCACCATAGACGAAACACCATGTGTTTTTGTGTAGATAGAAGCAAAGATTGTGCCCCAAGTGTCCCAGTCCTCCACATGTGGTGCGATCCCCATTGGGAGGCAGATAGTCAGAATTCTGTATTTTTCGTGTGGGGTAGTATCAGGAAATACTGCCTCTATCTGAGTGATTTTTTGAGCTAACCAGAATGGAATTTGTTCCTGTTTTGCGGGTGTTTTACCAAGACATTATTGTATATTCTGTGGTGTATTTTTGTTTGTGTTCATCTGATGAAGGGTGTTTTGTGGAAGTTTAATTGCAGGTTGGACTGTTGAAGTCCGCATGACATATTGGACCAATTGTCTATGTATTTTAACCCCTTAGGTGCTGCTGGCGGCCATTGGCCGACGGCAACGCTACCTCGCTGGTGCTGCCGTCGGTCAATAGCCGACACGGCCCCACCCATTTTGCAGAAGTGCTGCACTTCCGCAAAATTGCAGGCGCAGTAGAGGGGTTAATTAGTTGTTTTAACTGAACTAAAAGTTCTCTGTCTGACATTGTTTCAATGTCAGGATGTGGTGTGTAGCTGGCTAGAACCGGCCATGTGGCTCCTGGTCTACCTAATGGACCTAGCCTGGTAATGTGATTTTGATGTTTTAGGGCACCATTAAACAAGAGCAGGTGCTCTTGGTATGTTAGTGGAATTTCAACTTCCTTGAAAGGAGAGTATTCCTCTGGAGTTTCCGCTACTTTGTAGAAGTGGAACTCATGTGTTACAGCATTTGCTGCTGGAAAAGTTATCCAGGAATAGAATACCTTGGTCTGCCGAAACTCATGTGCCTCTACCACAAATACGACCGTACCACCTCTTGATGTTACTCCATTTTCTATAAGTTTTATAGTTATGGCTTTTCTTATGTTGGCCGGGATGATTACTGCATCATAGTCGTCTTCATTCGACACTGTAAGGTCTGCACCTGGTTGATTCGCATTTACTGCGGCTCCACCGGTTTCATTGTTGTCGCCGTTAAGCGACATTATTTAATGAAAAATTTGTTGCAGAGCAAGTTTTTTTGAGGAAACAAAAGATTAGGTGCACAATATTTTGGAACACTGTATCCTTCAACGTTGATTATACCGTAAACTAATACATAGGATTCTCGTCCTACTAAGTTCCGGAGGATATTAACATCTCACCCACTCCAGACGTCTAGTGGAGTTTTTAACGGGAAAAAGGAGTCTGTGTGAAAAAGCATGACTGAGCTACTTTAGTATCTTGCGTTAGATTATCGCCATACCAAACGTTGGGCGCCATGTAGTGTAGTTCCTATTTTCCCAATAGGCTCTGCGCATTGGAATAACATAAACAATAGTTTAGACGTAGGACTGAGGTCGACTGGGTCTCTATTGAATATGTTAGACCTAATTTAGGTTTGCCAGCTAGCTCAGAGGTCACTAGAAACTTTCTCGATTGAACAGGGAGGAGTGAACTTCCCTGATTAGACAAGAAGGGATTCAGCTTCTGATAACCGCATAAACATGACAACTTTGCTCCCCCAGAATAAGGAGTATATCTCCAGAGTCGTGTGAAAACAATAGATAGCTATTTCACTCAGTCAGTTGTGCAAATGCATACTTAGTTTCACCAAAGTGCAGAGAAATAGAGAGACAGGCGTTTTCAGTAAAAAGGTGTTATTTATTGAACAGTCTTCTTTCTCATGCAAGAGAAATGAATTGCTGTGATTGCAATACTTGTTATAAAGTAAAGTGCTTACAGTAAAAGGAGTATTACGAAATAATACTGTAAAAGCATTGATATGGTTTCTGAGCCATATGATACTTAAAAGGTATAAAATATATACAGCTACATACAATGATAAAAGTTTGACTAAACGTACTCAACTGGTGCTTCTAAATACGCCTACCCCGGTGTACCTAACCTAAGCCTAGTACGTGGGAAGGAGTAGATGGGCTGCAGTTAAAGTTAACTTCGTTTTTGCCAAGTATCGGACCCAAGAATTCTGTAAGGATCTAATCAGCTCCGTACCTTGGTTTTTAGAATGGAGGGCGTCTTGTATCTCTTTTTCGGGACTCGATCTCCCAGTAACCCGCGAGGGTGACTGGAAACACCGGAGCTGGATTTTTCAGCAGGAGGAAGTCGAGTGGGCAGTAACGGCGGCGCTCCCCTTACGTAATTAAGTGACGTGCAAGTTCCTTTTTTGGTAGCAGTCAGATTTGGATGTATGAGACGATATAGGTGAAGATCCGGTAACTTCATCTACAATAGGACACTGGAGGTCCAAGTCTTATGACTTCCAGCTGGAGGTCGTTGATTAATATGTGCAAGTATGGTCCTGATGATGGTCCCATGAATTATTTAAACCAGCGGGGGACCGAAACGTCGACGCTTGACATCATTTTGCTTATGGATGTATCATCATTTTAATCTTTAATGATTGTATTATGAAAAGCATTTTCCAGAGCATGGTATTGGTTTTTCCATGTGATTAGCAAAAGTTGTCATATACTACTGAAAATTGATTTTGCAAATGTTGTAGTATTTTCTGTTGCCATATCGTACATGGTTCGTGAGAAAGAAAAATTCTTCAGAAAAGATTATTTATAAAAATTATTTCACAGAATAATAAAGAACAGTTTAATTCTGTTTCTTCCTTGCTTCTGTTAAACAATTGATCACTGAGGTGGCAAACTATTAATCTAATCTAGATAATAATTCCTACGGGGACAATTTGTATTCTGCGTTTGACGTAAGGTTGGACATAAGACGTCAATTAAAGATGTCACTAAGCACTGACCGTTCTTTCAGTGCTTACAGGAGTTCTAAGACAAATCAAAATAAAAGCATGGGGAATTTCTAGGTTTCTGGAGGTTTGGTATATTGTAAGAACTCGTTGTGCTTTCTAGGAGTCTAAGGAAGTAGCCTTGCCGTAATTTGGTTTGCATTGGCTATTACTAAATATGAAGTATTTAATTAGGGTCCTAGATAAAACACAACAAATCGATGCAGCCAAAACTTCAAAAATACCTCCTCAATTATGTCATATTGACTTTAGCGCTGCCTTTGATAACGTCGATAGGGGAAGATTGTGGGGAAAATATGCACAATGGGGCATACCTCAGCACCTTTTAAACAAGCTGAAACTTCTGCACACGGATACCTGGGTGCAGGTGAAATTAGGCGGTGGGTCACACATTTCAGCAAAGGTGCCTACAACAAAGGGTCTGAAACAGGGCTGCTTGCTTGCCCCAACCCTGTTTAACCTGTTTATGGCTGATCTTCCAAAAGCGCTCAATGCCTGCAATTCCCACTCTCCAAGGATTGGAAGGCAAACACTTTCAAATCTCATTTTGCTCAGTCATAAGTACGTTGGCCTTCAGCATCTACTGATGGCGATGCAGAACTATGCCTCAGTAAACAACCTAAAAATAAATAAATAAAGAACCCTTCAGACAGGAAGGCATCAGGACAAGGAGACAAGCGGTGTTAGCATATTTTAAACCAGGCAATACACAACTAAATTGCAGACTGGTCAAATTCCTTATGCTGGCCGAACAAAGAATGCCAAAGCTAGCGGAAACTGAATAACGCTCTGCAGACAATGCTAAAAAGACACACTGTTAATCAGACAAAAATATGAACACATTACTTGAAGCTAAGGGCCAACCCTCACAACAAGCGAAGCTAATTGGCCCAAAACAATTACGAGGATCTGCAAAGAATTCCATGCGGGACTAAAACATGCATCTGTACTTATAGCAGAAGACAATTAAAGCTCCACATAACTCCTACAATTAATTTGGACCTTATATCGGTGAAGAAGTTCCCAACAAGGTTTTTTTTAAATTTTTATTTGTACATGACACAAACATTGATGGATTTGTTAAACTTATTTTAGGATTTTATGTAATGTATTGCAATGGTTTTAAGTAACTATGCAGGAAATAAAGTATCTGAATCTGAAGGTCCCAGTTTGAATGGGGGAAAGCTTGCTTTTTTCTCCTAACCAGGGAATCATACCATTTTTTCTTACAGTTATAGACCTCATTTGCAGTTATGGGGCCAATGGGCCACCTCACCCTTCCTGCTTTTCTTAACTCCTTCTTAGTAAATACACACTCTTTATCAAATCACTGCTGTTTATGAAACTGGCAAGATAGATCCAATTTTACTTTCTTATAACATGCACTCATACTGGTCTCAATCGATTTACAATCTCAGCAATTGTTTTTTGCATACCATAGCATGAGTGGCTTACCTTAGGCCCTATTAAGGTCAATCTCTTGAAGAATTTGATACTGCATGAATTGGTCAATGAATTCTTCATATATCCTCATTGTTAAGCATCCTGGAAACTCTACCTGTATTGAGATCTCCTCTACCCTGGTATTGGTGCTGATTTGATGGCCAATTTTAGCCCCCAATGATCACTACCCCTTATTCCTAACATCTTGAATTCTATACAGAGGTCATGCCTGAATAAACATATAATCAATTGGGCACTGGTGGTTCCCATGCAGAAACTTTTGAGCTGCTGTAACATCCACTTTAAAGCAGTCATTTAAGCATACAAACCCTAACTCAATGAGAATTTTCCTTTCAAGCTTGGCCCGATCACATTTTGGGAAAATTGCTTTGGGGATACCATAACACTTTAACATATCTAAAGCCCCAGAATCAACCTTCCCCAGATCTAGGCATAGATTAAAGTCCCATAGGAGGAGAATCGGGGGGGGGCGTCCCCCAGGAGCTCTGTTAACTCTACAAGATCCTTCTGGAACACCTCACAAATATCCTTCTCAGATTCCTCTTGATTACTATATGCATTCACAACTATAAAATTATTTTTTTGTGGACAACCCTCATAGAGATCCAGTAAACAAGCTAGTAGCCAATTACTACTTGTCTCAATGATTTTTGCCCCCTTACTGCATTTAGTAGATAACAATGTCATTAGTCCACCTCTCAACCACCTAAGGCCCAATTTGGTCCCATCTTTTACAAACTGTATACATCCACTGTGATGAAACTACTCACCCACCAACCAGGTCCCTTAGAAACAGATTATCTCATTTCCCTTCCATAAATGTGTTAGATCTGTTGTTCTTATTAAGTTCCTCTTCCCAGGCATATTCTAGGAAACAAACACAAACCTGGAAGGTGTGGCAGTTCACTAGTCTATCGCCCCCCCCCCCCCCTCCAGGTAAGGACACTCTCCCTATTAACGCTAAGACGTGCAAACCTATTGCATAAAGGGATCAGATCTGTCAATCTCTGTTTTGGTTTGGACTGAATAGTTACCTTTAGTTTGCCGTGATTAGACCCCTCCACCCGGGTTTGGGACGGACTTGTCTCCCCCCAAAGTTTAGCTGTTTCTGATTTAAGCCGGCAAGGTTTGCTAACAAGGGAGGCACTGGGTGGGGAGGTTCTACCTCAGCTGCTTCCACTATTCTTAGTCTGAATTTATTCAGCATGTCACTTACGTGTAATATCAAGTCTACAAACACTGGAGAAGTAAAGTTGGCTTTCGTTACCTCTCTACCTGCTTTGGGCTGAATGAAGGCTATGTACTCAACATCTCTTGACACACCTCCTCAAGTACCTTACAGAATAAGAATTTAGTAAAAATACTTGACCTATTTATTGTCTTCTATTTATTCCCCTTTTCCCGTTCCAGGTCACTTCAAAATACACTTGATATACCTTCAGTATCCAATGCATGGCGTATGCCAGACCTGGGCGGAGTTTGCGGAGTTCCACTACATGGAAATCAGTGAAGTGATAAAAAAAACTCTGCGGAGTTCCGCAAGTGGCGAAATGCAATGCGAACTGCCGTTACCGCTGATCTTCCTACCGCTCGAGTAGGAATTGTACCTCAGTGGCAGCTTGCGCTTGCCAACTTATGGTTGGTGAGTGTCATCGGCGAAAAAACTCTGCTGCACTACGCGAAGCAGAGTTTTCTGCGTTCTGCAAGGTTCACTGAGTGCAGAGTGCAGAGAACTCTGCAAACTCCACAAATACAGCGAAGTTCACCACCCAAGGCCTAGTGTATGCCTGCTCTAGGGCTACATCTTTTTCTAGGTGCTGAGGAGCCTCAAGGTTCTTAGGGCTCCTGACACAGTGCTCGGAGAGCTTCCTTTGCTTGGGGATTTGACTGGCAAGAGCTCTTCACTTTGACATAGCACAGTTCTGCAGTTTGGCAGTGCCAACCAGACCATCACGTTTAATCCTTTTTGCCGCTCCTCTCCTCTCTTCTCTGCATCTGCCACCTTATCATTTTCCATCTGTTTATCAGGGTAAGTGGTGCCACTTGGGATTGGACTTGATCCGGCCTGCGCCTTTGGGATGGAGACCTTACTTTTTAACCCAGACTTCTTTTTCTCCCCTGTAATTGATCCAATCTCCAGTTAATACCCCACCGATGATTCCTTCTCCTCACCAACATTGGTCTTTTGGAAACTTTAACAGAGGTGTATCCCTGTTCCACTTGGCCCGAGGGCACCTCTTTAGACACTGGTTGAGAGATTACCAATGAAGTCATACAGGAATTAATTGCTTTTAATTCTAACAAAATCTCATTTAACACTCTGGCCTCCACTCTCAATGACTCATTTCCTGCCAGCAAAGCTTCAAGTAGCCCAATATTTTCTGCATTAGTAGAAGAACATCCACAATCAGGGATGGGTCTCACAGCAAGGAGTCAATATTTGCAGCAGAGGTAGCCAATGTCCCTTGGTTGCCATCATGGGGTGCCCATCCTGGTAGCACTCTCTTCGAGTGTCCATCCAAAGATAGACCTTCTACACTGTCTTCTGCTCTTGTCCCTTCCCCAGAGCACGCAAAACCCAAATCTGAGGGATGAAACAAACAAGGGGAAGAGAAAAGTTGGGGGTGACTTACTCCTGAGGGTCCAAATAGGTCCAGATTATCCTTCTCTCATGTGATCAATGACTCCTGAGGGCCACCCCGTGATGAAACCACATGTCCTATATTTGTAACCTCCGGTAATACGGAGAGCTTGAAATGTTTTCCCACAAAGTCTTTAATTCAGACCGCCAGTGATTTTGCTGATGGATAAGCTTTGTCCACTACTGGGGTTCCACCGGCTCCTACTTGAATGTCTTCTACATGGAGGGAAGGCCTAAGGTCTCCTATTATTGATACATCATCTCTCTTCCTTCCTACTTTTCAGCTTTTTGCTGCTACCACATGTTTTGTGCCTTTTTTCCTTAATGGAGGCATCTTTGGACAATAGATGATACTTAATAATCACAACTAACAAAATACACTTACCTCCACCTACTGTCTTTCAAGTCTTCAAGTCTTCAGCTGGGATGTGCTGCTGCCTTCGTGCTCTAATTTGTACTAGGCTCCCAGTGGTATCCATTGGCTAACTGCTCTGTCACTACTATGGGGGTATTCCACACCCTCCCTACAAAGTTTAAGGTCCCGTGTTGCATAAGCCATGCTTTTACTGGGCCTCTCTCTCCTCGCCAAGAACTCGGGCCGATATTTACACCACGCTCCACATGGGAGAAATCGTCTTCAAATGTAACTCTAATTTAATAGCTGTCTACCGCATCACTACGTGGCTCACACCTCTTGCACCCCTAAGCCAGCCTCTCACCTGCAGTTTCTTTTAGGCACGCCGGGCTCACTCCAGCTCCAGGCTCACAGCAGGGTGCTCATAGCAGTTGTGTGCGTAATGGAGTGTTTTCCTCGAAGAGCACTGTCCTCGCTGTACTAAAGATGGCAGGCGCACACTCAGCACATCAGCACATTGGTATTAACATCAGCAGTGTCGGCAAGAGGAAGATTAGAGGTTAGATAGAGCACTGTGAGACTTAGGGGCATATTACCAAGGCGGCAATATGTGAATATCGCCGCTTTAGCGGCTGTTTTCGGCCGCTAAGCGGCGATAATTCTATCGCCCTATTAGCAAGCTGTCGCTAACAGCAGTTAGCGACAGCTTGTAGGCGATAGCGAGCGGTTTGGGGCCCGCTTTGTATGTCAGCGATATTTATCGCTAATGACATGCAAAGTGGGTGTACCCAACCTGTTAGCGACTGAAAGCAGTCGCTAACGTCGCTATCGTCTATTAGCAAGGCAGGCGTAGCGATGGGAATATTCGCGCTAAGCGCGAATATCTCCAAAAACGACTGCTCAGACCAGTTCGTAGCCATTATAGCCAATGGGAGTTGGATATTATGGCTAAGTCCCCATTGGCGATAATGCGTGAATATCGCTGGATTACCAGCGATATTCACGCATTTCGCCGCTAATGCTGGATATTTTATCGCTTTAGAGATAAACGTTTCTAATAGCACGTTATCTCTGCGATAATATCTGGCGATGCTTGGCATTAAAAAAATACTTGCTAAGCCCATTTAGCGATAAATATCGCTAGTTGTTAGTAATATGCCCTGTAGTTTTTGCGCCAAATTAGCTCTTGAATTAATTTCAATCTATTGTTTCTAGGGAGATTAAATATATTCCTAAACACTGGTTATTGGAAACCTGTATTCTCAAACATTGCATAAACAAATTGCCAAAAATCGGAGCATAGAGCGTATCATTCTGAAGAGATAAAGGTGCAGATTTACAAGCATCTTGCGCCACTTTTGCATCACCTTTTTCATGTTAAAAGTGATGCAACAGTGGCGCAAGGGGCTTGTAAATCCGCCCCATAGTATCTAAAAGTGCTGCCTGGTAACATAATCAAAGGTTAGGAAAAGCTAAACCCCCATGCTCTTTATCTAATTCTAAATAAGAAAATCTCAAGCAAGACTAGATGAGTGCTCCTAATAAAACTGTGCAGCAGTGAAGTCAGTCTCAGAAAGTATTTTTGGTAAAGTTTATTAGGAACATTTGAAAGTAGAAAAATTAAGAGTGGCATAATTAAGATTTTAATTAGGTCCACTCTGCCAACAATTGAATTAGTTACTGGTTTCCATTTATAGGGCTGATTTCTCATTCTGAATAATGTGGCCTCATATTAAATGTTTAAACACATCGCCACAGTTTAATGTGACATGTGACATAAGTGCCCAAATACCTGGGGCCTCATTTATGAAAAGTGACACATCGCTGCGTGAAAACAGCGATGCGTCACTTTTCACTGCGCACTCCTTGCAACACCAATGATGCGTCATATTTAATGTATGACTCATCATGTCGCAAGGACTTACAGATACGTCAGTATTTCTGACGCATCTGTAAGCGCAAAAGTGACGCATTGCTGGAGTGTGTCACAAAAGTGACGCAACTCCAGCAATGCGTCCTTTCACATGGGGAAAGCCCCATGTGAAAGGGCTTGCGTCAGTCTTACGCCTGCTGTGAGGCAGGCGCAAGATTTTGACGCAACAGCGTCCTAAAAGTGACGCAGTGAAATCTCATAGATTTCACTGCGTCACTATTACGAGGCTTTTTGCGGGGGAACACCCCCTCTGCATACATTATACCTGACGCAGGTATAATGTGGCGCAGGGATTTAAAAAGTGACGCATCTACCTAGATGCGTCACTTTTTAAATATGGCGCAACAAGGCGCATTTTGTACGCCGCTGGTGCATCACAAAAAGTGACGCACCGGCAGCGCAAAACTGACGCAAGGCCTCATAAATAAGGGCCCTGGTTGGGTGGGAAGGAGCATACATATGACCCATATTCTGCAGTATATTGACAATGGTAGCATTGAATAAAAGAATCTTGATTTTCCCCGTATTTATTTTCCAACCCCAAATCGAGATGAACTCCAGAATATTTTCTTATATGTTTTGGATGTTAGATTTTCCTACCTTCAAATAAACAAACAAGTCTTTCATGTATAACTTCAATTTACATATACTGGAAACAGGATGACAAGTGTTATAATTCCCGTAGGTGGCTATTTCAAGAGGCTCGCTGAAAAGAGCAAACAAAATTGGAGACAGTGGACACCCTGTATCGTCCTCCAGATGTAATGTAATGTAATTTTATTTTTGTAAAGCGCGACTTACACTCCATGGAGCATCTTGGCGCTGACCAATCATGTCTAGAAGGGGTTTGGCCGCGGAGCTAGTGAGGCACCGGTGGGACAGGATCTGATGTCTCTAGGGGTTGGATTTAGACTAGGGCTAAACAGGCTGTGTCTGTGAGTTTAAAAATCCATGTCTTTAGTGCCTTTCGGAAAAGGTTCTCTGACGGGATCTGGCGCAATTGGAGTGGTAGTATATTCCAGGCCCTAGCACCCAGCACTCCAAGGGACTTTCCTCCTTTTGTAGCTAGTCTAAATTTGGGAGTCACCAGCAGGTTCAGGTTGGAGGATCTGAGTGAGCGGGAGGGCACATATCTTCTGAACCTTTTTGACAGGTAGGTAGGACCCAGCTGGTGAAAGGACCTAAAGGTGATTACTAAGATTTTGAATAGCACCCTTTTGTGGATGGGCAGCCAGTGCAGGATCTTAAGCGCTGCTGATGCAGACGACTTCCTGGGCCATCTCAGTACGAGGCGGGCGGTGGCAATCTGGACCATCTGCAGTCGATGCAGTACTGCTTTACTGGAGCCTGCATATAGACTGTTGCAGTAGTCCAGATGAGATGTAATAAGAGCCACCGCCACCGTCTTTCTGGCTGTCAACGGGAGAAGGTCGAAGAATCTTCTGAGGCCTTTGATTATGCTAAAGCAGGACCCTGCCACAGCACCTGCTTGTTGCCTAAATGACAAGGCCTCGTCGAACCTAATCCCAAGGTTGCGGGCCGTAGTAATGGTGTTTGGGAGGACTTCTGCATCTTGTGGCCACCATGCTTTGGGGGAAAAAAAGTTTTGTTGTCCGAATGGTAAAATTTCGGTCTTGCCCGAATTACATTTGAGATGGTGTTTTCTCATCCAGTCGAATGTGGCGGTAAGACAATCTCTCAGATTTTCCTCTGCCTTTGTTGTATTGCTGTCTAATACAAGGATGAGCTGAGTATTATCAGCATAGGATATAGTGCTGATGTTGAAAGATGTAATAAGCTCTATCAGGGGGGTCATGTACAGATTAAATAGTACTGGGCTCAGACTTGAGCCCTGTGGTACCCCTGTTTTTAATGCTTTCTCCTCTGAGCGGTATTTCCCTAGTACTGTGACTTGCTTCCTATGGCTGAGAAAGTTGTTTAGCCATTCAAGAGCAACTCCTGCTATTCCTGATTCTGCTAGGCGGCCAATCAATACGGAGTGTGAGACCTTATCGAAGGCCGCGTGTAAATCGAGCAGAACCAGAACAGCCGTTTTTCCTTGGTCCATAGCAGTCTTCAGCGACTCCACAGTGTGCAATAGTGCCGACTCCATGGAGTGTTTAGCCCTAAACCCCGCTTGGTTGGGATGCAAGATGTCATTTTCCTCCAGATATCTAGTCAGTTGTTTGTTCACTGCTGCTTCCGTAAGTTTAAAGAGAATTGGGAGCAGCGAAATGAGACGGAGGTTTGAAAACGTAGTGGGGTCTACTAGGGGTTTCTTTTGCAGAGGTTTGACAGCGGCTAATTTCCACTCGGGTGGAATGACGGCAGTAGCCAGGGATGAATTAATGATGGCATTTATGCTCGGGTTTACTGTGTCCACTAGATAATTCTAATTCTCCCTGTTACTACAGAGTTGTTTATTATCGAAGCTGAGGCAACCACATAAAGTATCTTACGCATCAATAGGAACTGCACAGGAAAAGAGAAAGCTTCCAAAATGTGAAAAGGGTCTCTTATTTCACCAAAGTAAAAGCTTTTTCTGTGCCCATTGTGATCCAGATGGATCAGAGTCAAGGCTACAGACATAAGCCTATTTACTAAGTCTTTCATTAACAAGTTATAGTCCCAATTCAGTAGATACACACACCAGGGTGTTCTCTGCCCATATATTTTTTTCAAAATACTAATGATAATCTATACTGCTATTATAAAGAGAGAACACAAACCTTTTGGCAAGGTAAACTCAGGAACCACAGCGCCAATCCACACACCCAATACATTGTTGTAATCCTCAGGGTGTGAAGATTGACATAGGCTATAGAAAATATTTTAAAAAACGTAAATTTAAAAATATAACTTAAAAAAAAAGTAGTGCCCAGAAAGTAGCGCCGGCTGCGACACTGACGGCCACGACGTAGCGCTGGCCGCAACGTACGTGATGACGAGGAGGAGCGGTGGTAAAGTGAGGAGCTCGGGGAGGAGCGGTGGCTCAGGTAAGGCTCTGGGACACAGGACAGGAGGGAGCCGCTGCGGGAGGTTGGCCCGGAACAACTGCGGTAAGGCTCAGGGTCTGGGGGCAGCATTTCAGGCTTGCGAGAAGGAGCGGCGGTGAAGTGAGGAGCTCAGGGAGGAGCGGCGGCTCAGGTAAGGCTCTGGGACACGGGACGGGAGGGAGCCGGTGCGGGAGGTTGGCCCGGAACAACTGCGGTAAGGCTCAGGGTCTGGGGGCAGCATTTCAGGCTTGTGTGCACTCCGGCCCGGCCCCCGCCCGCCACGACATTGTCCGGGACACAGACAATGTCGTGGTGGGCGAGGGCCGGGGCAGGAGTGCACGCAAGCCTGAAATGCTGCCCCCAGCCCCTTTCTGCCCCAGGCAACGCTGGGGCGGATTGCTAGTTGTATCTAAACATGAAGCTGCCACTGTCTCTCCCTGTAAAATTGAATTAAACAAGTTAACCTATTTACCCTGGATCTCAGGAAAGAAGTTCTTATAAATCTCTACCAGAAGCCTATCATATCTATTTTCACAACATAGCTTAATTTCTTTAGCTGAAGTGGATTTAAGAAGATCTGATTCTTAAACTTGAGACATTTCCGACCAGTAAAATGCCTTTTTCG
Source organism: Lissotriton vulgaris (assembly GCF_964263255.1). Taxonomy (NCBI): domain Eukaryota; kingdom Metazoa; phylum Chordata; class Amphibia; order Caudata; family Salamandridae; genus Lissotriton; species Lissotriton vulgaris. The sequence goes on along the minus strand of NW_028246099.1, from coordinate 23,323 downwards.
AGCATTAAAGGGAATGCATTCACAAAATAGGTAATTGCAATTTATTGCGATTACCATGCGTAACCAAATTTAACGAGTCTAGTATGCCGGTGCGATGATCTCGGGCTAAAAACAAGAGAGCTGGGAGAGGGGTAGGGTCAGCCACAATAGTTTCTATATGAATGTGTGGAACCTCTTCCGGTCCATGTATCCAATGGTAGGCGTGGGAACTTTGTGCGGCCCTATAATAAAATTCCAGGTCGGGGGCGCCCAGATCCCCCACTGTATGGACGGGTAAGTATTTTCCATGCCACCTTTGGCTGCTTGCCCCCCCAGGCCAGGCAAATCATCAACAAGTGTAACTTCTGAAAGAAAGTTCGGACAAAACCATGGGTATGTTAGTGAATAGGAAGAAGAGACGAGGCAATACAATCATTTTCATGCAGGAAACCCTCCCCGTCAGTGACAATGCAAGGGCAATCCACCTGTCAATGTCATCTTCCAGTTTGGAGATGGCAACCCTGTAGTTTTCCCTCAATACGACCTCTGAATCCATATGCAGTCAGATCCCAAGGTAGCGCACCCCATCCGTGGTCCATTGCAGTGGATATTCCGGTTCCACTCGCACTGTGGCCGGTGTGAGAGGGAACATGGTGGATTTATTCCAGTTGATGTTAATGCTGGAGAGGGAGCTGAACAGCACCACCTCACAGAGGACGGGGGAGAGATTTACTTCGGGATCCCTAACATATAGTAGGGTATCGTCTGCTTATGTGGAGACGATGAGCCGGTAATTCGTGAAACGTATGCCCCTTTGTCCGTGGTATTCGCGTAGGGCGCAAGCCAGTGGCTCCGCCATCAGAGCATAGAGTATAGGTGAAAGGGGACAGCCCTGTCTCGTGCCCCTGCAGATTTGTATGGGATCAGTAACCAAGGAGCCAATCTGGACACGGGCCATTGGGGCAGAATACAGCATCGCCAAGAGTTGCAAGAAGACCCCCCCCCACCCCCATTCGGCTAAGGACCTGCCTCATTAAGGGCCACTCGACCGAGTCAAAGGCTTTTTCCATGTCAAGGAAAACCACCACCTCGGGGGACTTCTGGGCGTGTGTGTTGCAGGGCTGCAAAATCTGTCTGAAGGTTATAAGTTAAATTGCGACTGGGCACAAAGCCAGCCTGTTCTGGAGCGACCAGCATGGTCACCAAAGGGGTCAGGCGGTTAGCTAGCAGCTTCGCAAACATCTTCGCGTCAACATTCAATAGTGACAAAGGCCTTTAGGAGGCGCAATTCCCTGGGGGATTCTCAGGTTTCAGAATAGCCATCAGTATCGCCTTGCGCATAGTTTGCGGCATCACCCCAGAAGTACAAATATCTTCAAACAACTCAAGTAGTTGAGTGATCAGTAGGTCCGAAAACGCCTTGTAAAAGGTGACAGTTAGGCCGTCACTACCCGGGGCGCTCCCCGCCATCATTTCCGATAATGCCCAAACCACCTCCTCCCTTTCTATCGGTCTCATCAAAAATTACCAATGCAAGTTCAATAACCACGGTCATTTAATATGGGTTAGATAATCTAGGAAACGCTCCTCCGGCGCAGAACCTCGGGAGGCGTACTAGGCCGCATAGTACGCACAAAACCTCTCCGCCACCTGTGCTTCCGTAAACGGTGGATCAGTCTGTACGGTCCTCGTATCCGGTATCGCAGTTCTATCCTGGCATTGTGTAACGGTCCGTGCTAAGACTGCCTCCATGCGCTCTCCCTCTCCATAAACTTTAGCAGTGGCATACTTCCGAGATGTTTGATTTCTGCATCCGCCTCCTTGTAGTATTCACATAGCGTCTGTGCTAGTTCGCGAATGAGGGCTTCGCCCCGGTCCGTTATTCGCAGGGCCTCCAACTCTTTTAACTTTTTCTCCAAAGTCTCCAACCGTCCCCGGATCGATCTCAGTACCCCTGCGTGTTTAGAGATAGTGATCCCCCTAATATACGCCTTGAAGTCTTCCCACACTGTCTGGAATGAATCTACAGATCCCATGTTTGTTTCAAAAAACGACTCAATGGACGTGGCACGATCTTCCCTAAAGACGCTGTCAAGCAGTGAATAGGGCGGGAAACGCCACATAAACGGGGGAATTCTCTTCTTAGGTGAGGTAATAGAGAGTAAGAGTGGGGAGTGATCCGAATAAGTTTGGAGCAACATCGTGCAAGCTCGAACATGTTGGATTAAGTGGTTGGAGGCCAGCCAGTAGTCAATTTGAGTATGAATGTTATGTGGTGCGGAGTAGTGTGTGTAGCCATCCTGGTTTGGGCATCTGTGTCTCCAAACGTCACACAGGTCTAGTCATAGCAGCAACGTCTCTAGCACTCTGGCAGAAGCCGAAGGACATCTGTCAGGGCCGTCCGATCTGCCTAACCCAGGATGTCTAATCAAATTGAAATCCCCACCCCCCCAACCTCTTGAGTGTACCTGGGCTTTTGACGTCAGGGATGAATAGAAGTCAGGGTGATTAAAGTTGGGGCCATAGATATTTAATATGCAGATCCCCAGCCCTTTCCCGCAACATTTAGAAATAGCGAAGCGTCCCTCCCTATCCGTCTCCAGAGGCGTCCGTGTCACCGAGGCCTTCGGGTTCTCCCGCGTCAGTACACCCCTAGCGTGTGATTAAATCCTGCCGAGTGAACGTTACCCAATAGACCCATAGTACGCAATATAGGGCTGTCTGGGGGGAGGTGTGTCTCCTGTAGCAGCGCAATGTCAACGTTATGTCTGGTAAGGGAGTGCAGTACTTTCCGGACCTTATGATGATTGTTGAGACCACGCACATTCCAAGTCAATAGGAACAGTGGGTCTAAGGGCTCCCCCAGTGGGACCTCCGATGAGTCAGTCATAGGTGAGTGAGCCATGATGTGGTAACATGTATGTATGGTGTCATAATGTGCCTTGACTTAACTGCACCATAGAACCAACAAAAACCAAAAATTACGACATAAAACCTTCCCATCAACTGTGTTCCTCCTGCTCGGCTCTTATGAGCAGGTAGTGTGCGTGTGTCGAAGAACCAAAACCTCGACCATCCAATAGATAAGTGCATCAATTGCAACCACAGTAGAAACAGAAATTCGCATTTCCATCCCCTCCCAGTGCCCTCCGACTCCTGCCCAACCCCAACTTGGCCAGGATGATCAACAACCCCACCCAAAATGTGACCCCCCACAGTAACAAAATGTAACACTTCACCAGTGGAATTCACGCTGGGGTGGATGTAGCTCGTTAAAAAAAACAAAGCTCTTTTCTATTTGGTATTGACCTTCCTCCCTGCGAATAGTGATTCGCACCGGAATGCGTGAATATCACTCTATCCGTGCCCACCTCTGTACTCTCCCGTAGTGCATCGTCTCCTGCAGCGCCCCCCTCAACCATCCTAAAACCACTCCGCCACACCTAGTGACCAGTACGAGCAACTGCTGTTTCCGGTGCCTCCTCCCGAGGAGGCGCCCCCCCCAGAACATTAATGAAACTAATGTACCAAACTTATCAACAGTGAGAACCGCTCCCAGCCCCACCCCCACCCCGACCAATTCCCCGCTCAGTATCTCTAAGCTCGACAAATAAGTCAAAGGGCAAGGATCCCATTAGAACAAAAGTGACCCCTTAGTGACGATAACATCGCTTCCATTTTCCCAACAGTCGCATCAGATACTCAGCCGTTCAGGATCACATGGCGTGCTTAGTCCTGCTCGTCCAGGGCACCCCCACTGCTTCGTCCAGAAGTGCCCTTTCAGGAAAGGGTCGTTGTTCCTTCCGCCATTCTTTAAGGGCTTTCTACAGTGCATTATGGTCCATGAAGATGAAGGAGCGCCCCTGACAGTTGACCCCCAGCTTCGTAGGGTACAGCATCGCGTAGTCGGTCTCGAGTTCGCGCATTTGTCTTTTTATTGGTAGAAACTGTTGTCTCGCCTCCTGAACTATGGCCGTTAAATCCAGAAATAGAGAGATAGCTGACCCCTCAAATTGCAGCGGTTGTTTCTCTCTTGCGAGCCTGAGCGCTGTGCCCCAGTCCCTGTAGTTTAACAATTTCGCAATTATAGGTTGGGGAGGCGCTCCCGGTTTCGGTCTCGTGCCCAGGGAACGATGCGCCCTCTCAACCACAAACAGTCCAGAGAAGGCGGTGTCTCCCAACAGGGTCTTCAAAAAAGTTTCTCAATGAGAAGCTCCATTTTCCCGGTTTGGGTAGTTTCTGGAAGGCCGTGATTCGGAGGTTGCAGCGCCGAGAGCGGACCTCCAGGTCCTCCGTCTTGTATGACCTGGAGGACTTTACCTGTTTGTGCTCTGTGTCCAGGGTGGTGTGGGCCTCCTCCACCTCGGTCAGTCTCCGCTCTGACATGTCGATGCGTTCCGCATGTTTATCTAGCCTCTCAGCCATGCGGTCCATTCGGTAGGTGAGCGCATCCATCTTGGTTCCCAAGGAAGCAATTCCTCCCTTTAGGCTCTTCTCCATGGCTATCGGCATACCGCAAATGTCTTGCTGCTGGCTCTCTCCAGTCGGATCCTGCTCACCCGCCCCATACTCCAGGGCGGTCTCGTTAGGCTTGGACCTCATCGGGTCAAACAATAGTTTTGTTTGAGTTCTGTCCACTCCCCCCATTGCGGTACCGCTAGAAGTCTTCTTCCAAGGGGTGAGATCACACGAACCGCTGGGCGGCCTCGGTAGCCGTCACTTCAATATAGGTGGCTCTGTAATCCCCACCGCAGATCTTTAGTCCCAGCCTACCAGGCGTCTTTCCCTCTGTGTAGCCCACGTGAGACACTCATCACTGGGACCCACCAGAGTGTTATCCATAGATCCTCCAGACTGTCCCCAATGCTTCGCAGGAATGCCGGACTCGGGGGCAGCCGGGGCAGCAATCGCTCCCCGGGGATGCGTGGCGAGCCCCGTGCCAAGGCCCACACAGAGTCTGCTGTCTCACTCTCCTCTCATCCAGTACTCCGCAGCTCAGGTCGGCACCGCAGATCGAGGAGACCTTGGGATCTTTCCATGCGCAGGGGGAGAGACACGTAGCTCTGTAATTCTAGAACAATCAGGGCGGCCCCCTGCCGGGTCCCTTGGCGAGTGTCAATGCCACAGCTCTCTCCAGTTGGTGGCAGATCTTCCACCCAAAGTCTCTTGGGGACCACAGTTTCGATGAAAGTCAAGTAGCAGATTTAAGCCACTCCTCGCCGCCACTCAGCACTCCCATGAACGCAGCCAGTTACCTTTGGGGGAGGGAGGCCGGGCCGCCCCGCACAGGCCACGCCAAGCTAGGCCCACCGCAGGGGCCCCAATCCCACCGGGGGGCAGCCCAACACCCCCGGTCGCCCCGAGAATCCGCTCCGGCGCGCTCTCCTTAATGCACCAGTTGGTGGCAGATCCTCCACCAAAAGTCTCTTGGGGCCCCCAGTTTCGATGAAAGGCAATTAGCAGAGTTTAACATATGGCGCTCCCTACTGAGCCAAATGCTACCCAGGGCTGCTCCGCACAACGCCACTCCTCGCCTCCACACAGCACTCCCAGGATCGCTGCCGGCTGCCGCCGGAGGAGGGGGGCCGGGCCGCCCCACACAAGCCACGCCGGGATAGGCCCACCGCAAGGGCTTTCGCTTTCACTGGGGCGCAGCTTTACACCTCTGGTCGTCTGGACAAGCCGCTCCCTCCGTGACCGGCCCGGCTCGCTCTTCGTATTGAACTCACTGCAGAGGGATGTCCCCACCGGTCCCACCTCTGCCGTGCGTCTCTTTGTTCTTCCGTTTCTAGGCCATGCGCCCACCACAAATCCACCAGCCCAGGAGGGGGAGAGCAGCAATGTTTGATGAAGGGACGCTGGGACGCCTACGGGTAGCTACGCGCTCTATAAATGCCAAAAATACAAATACAAATACGTGGGGGGGCGGCTTCTCCATGCACCCCCGTTCCGGAGTCTGCCCCCGCGCTCCCCAGCGCACCGCACCAGAGCAGCGCCAGGGGACCTCCGGGGCGGCAACAAACCTTTTGCCACTGCCGATCTCGGCAGCCGGGGCCGCCGCAGCCCGGGCTGCGGAAAGAGAGCAGGCAGGGAGCCCATTCCTTTGATGTTTTTGCTCCACAACAGTCAAGGAGCTTAAACCACAGGCACAGGACAGGATTAAGTAGCACAGCTCACAGGATTAATGCAGGATCGTAAAGTGAAGCACGGGAGTGCTCGGTTCAAGCAGCCATCTTGGTCGCGAGCTAGCTCTGCTCCCCAGTAACTCTGCTAATTAGCACGTGGGTCAAACACCACAATTTGGTGAGTGCCGCTTCCTGTTCACAAGCTGCAAAGTCCAGAATAATGTCCTGACTACTTATCCTCAAAACATCCATGTGCTTACAAGTATCAGTCTCAGTCCTCTGGGATTGTATTTGTTAGAACTGACATTCTTGGTGTAGTATTCCTCCAAACGTGTTGCCTTCACTCCTCCTGTCTTGCTGAATTAATTGTTGTTAATATAGGACTGTGTGCACTTTACCGCTGCTAACCAGTGCTAAAGTGATTGTACTCTCTTCTTCAAACTTGGTAAGATTGGCCTACCACTAATACTGGCTGTTAGAAAGATTTCTGGTTGGCTAGGGCAAGCACCTAAGCCAGGCAGAAACCACCACTCTAGTCAGGGCAAGAGAGTTACACACTGAAGATAACCCCTGATCACACCCTTGGTAGCTTGGCACGAGCAGTCAGGCTTATCCCAGAGGCAATGTGTAAAGCGTTTATACAACCCACAAACACACAGCAGCAACACTCTAGGCACACCACGAAAGAAACTCCACACAAGGTTTTTTAAAAATAGCCTTTGTATTATCCAAAACACATTAGATCATAATCACACAATGTACACTGTGCCAACTGGCACTGGACAATATTCACAGGGGTTTATATACATGACAGGGCCAAACGGGCTACTGTCAGAACTATGAAAAGCGCAAGTAGTAAAAATGAAACACTACCAGTAACTACTGGCGAAATACTGTACTTAGCATCACCTTAGGCATAAAACATCATAGGCAGAAATGCATTATACCATCTCATTAGGCCGAAACATCACAGCATGACATTTGCATTAGGCATCACATTAGCATAAACACATTATGCAATCCTCATATTAGGCATAAACGGCTCAACCTAAGATCTTTAAGAATTTGTTGGGACTTCTTATAAAACACATAGGACGTTTGGCAGAACTATCCTTTCAAGCAAGTTATGTGCCTCAGGATTGGAAAACAGCTCAGGTTATCCCGATCAAAAAGAAGGCCAACCTTAATGTGTCCCATTTGGACAATTTTCGACCCATTTCGCTCTTACCTTTTTGTGCTAAAGTGGTAGAGAAAATTGTCAATGCCCAGATGGTTAAATATATGGAAGAATGTCAACTTCTCCACCCCTCACAGTCCGGTTTTAGGGCCAACCACTCTACGGAATCGGCAATGCTTTTCTCCGCGGAACTGCTGCGCGGGAGAGTGGATGAAGGGCGGACGGCCGCCCTGCTGCTATTTGATCTTAGTGCGGCATTTGATACCGTCTCGCATCTCTTACTACTCTTCTCCCTCTGGGAGGCAGGGGTTGTAGGGCCGGCTCATGAGTGGCTGTGTTCGTTCCTTGCTGACAGAAGGTTTCAAGTCCACTGTCCCCCCTTTAAATCGGAGGTATAATCTCTAAAGCAAGGGGTTCCGCAGGGCTCTATTTTGAGCCCTACTTTATTCAATCTGTATATGGAACCCCTGGCGAAGATAGTGAAAGCCTCCGGGGTGGAGATTGTGTCCTACGCAGACAACACGCAATTGGTGGTGACACTATCCCAGCCCCCAGAAAAGGTGGCAGCAAACTTCTCCACCTGTCTAGGAGAACTGGCCGGCTGGATGAATAACAACTACCTGCGCCTCAATGCGAGTAAAACCGAACTTCTAGTGATAGGGAAAGCTCCGTCCATCTGGTATTCAGCGTGGTGGCCACTCGAATTTGGGCTCACTCCTAACCCCTCGGAGCAGGGGAAAAACCTGGGAGTTCGACTGGACATCAACCTGTCCTTTGAACACCACATTAGAGGGGTAGCCGGCAAATTTTATGGCATTTTAAAAAGTCTGCGTAAAACTCTGGACTTACTCCCCGTTACTGGTAGGAAAACGCTAATTCACACCCTTGTCACTCTCCACTTGGACTACGGGAACTCGTTGTACATTGGATTGAGCAAAAAAAGGACTGCACCGACTGCTATGCGTGCAGAACGCGGCCGCCAGGCTGGCGCTGAACCTTCCTCGAAGGTCTTCGGGGAGTCGTGCCTTAGCCACCCTGCACAGGCTTTCTGTCTGTGAAAGCATTGTGTTCAAAATGATGTGCATGGCTCAGCGCATTGCTCAGAGAAGGGGACCTATCTATCTTCAGAAGTTGCTGACCGTGTACCATCCTAAACGGCTTCTGAGATCCCTAGGGAGTGTGCTCTTCCAGGTGCCACATATCTACAGAGCACTGATGGGTGGTCGCTCCTTCAGATACCTGGCCAGTAAACAGTGGAATGCTCTTCTGATTGAATTCGTATGGAACCATCGGAGACGAGGTTCCGTCAGAAACTGAAGACTCCCCTTTTTCCTAAGTAGTTTAGGTTTCTGTCTGCCATCGGGGCCTTTTGAGCTCTATACCTGACAGTCAATGGAGCTTGCTTGGTTTCTTTCGCCACAGCACGGGGACACACTGTTTCTAGTGTAACCAGGCGCTTTATACATTTTTTTATTATTATTATTATAAACACATTATACCCTCTCATGAGGCTCCACCATAAAAATGACCCAAGGCAAACTGGCCTTTCTCTGGGGCTCAAATGCCCTCTGTCCTAAATGTCAGGGCTTGTAACTGGGCCTTCCACTAGCCCTCTGGCTGCTAATGCAACAAGATCCACAGTGCGCAATGCGCTGGGGGTGTGGGGTGCATCTCACCCCTTTCTATTCACGAGAACAAAATGCCCCCGTGTTGCAGCTGCCCACGCTCCTGCAGTGCAGCTGGGGTAATGAGGCCTGGCACAACTGTGCCTCCTGAGTCCCACTGGGACTCCAAAACACTATTGCCCCAAAGATAAACCAGCTCTGGCACCACGGTTCCTAGTTGGGGCCTCCTTCAATAGGGCCCTTCCGGTGCTTTCAATTGGCACCACCATGCAGCACAAACTGACTCGGTACTGGCACTCTCCGCACCTGGGGATCCGCTGAGCTCCTCCTGGGGCCAGCACTCAGCACCGACAGTGCCCTGTAGGCCCCCTACTGCTCAAATTCGGCACATGGAGCCCTCGAGGCTCCGGACGAACCTCTCCTCTTCAGTCTCATTCACCGGAATCTCAGTCTCCTCCTGAGCTCACACGTAGGCGGAAAAGGAGCCTGCCAGGATCCGACTCATGAGGTTAGGCCCCTCCTCAGTCAGGGGGGGTCTCTATCCTGGTGGCCGCAGCTTTTGCATACTCCTCGGATCCCCTCATCCACAGGGACCATAGAAGCCTCGACCCTGTGGACATGCAGGGCTCTCCTCTTCCTTACAGGGAGCCCTGCTCACAGTCAGGCCAGCGCTGCCTGACTTCCTGTTTTGCCCTTGCCTGGTTTACGGTTCTTCGGTTGCACAGAGCGAGGTTTTCTCAACTACTTGGATTGAGGCGGCTGCCCCACAACTACAGCACAACCTTGCAGCCCTTATCTCAAGCAAAAGGCAGACAATGCGGCGTGGGCTCCCGCTTCGGTCCCCAAAACGCGGGGCTCTCCCTGACACATGGGACCCCCGCTTGGAAGGCGACACGGAATGCACGGTAGGCTCCTGCCACACTTCACAATGGCACCGGCATCCGGGGTGGGCTCCCGCTCCTCGTAGCATAAAGGCGTGGTGGGCTCCGCCTATAAATACACACCACTGCAGGGTAGGTTCATACTCTCTTTGTAGCAGCACAGGACACACGGGATTCCCTCTGCAGGCAGCACCACGCTGCAGGGCACCAGCACTCTCCCCGTGGTGGGAGAGTGATCCAACACCGACAAGGCGCTCAGTTCCCCCAGAGTTTCAGCGGCACAAGTCTCGGCCCAGGCAGGCCAGCACACAGGGCCCTTCAGCAGGAAGGCAGTCTCTCATGGCGGTTCCTCCTGGGGCCCAGCAGCAGCAAGTCCCAAGTCACAAGGAAAGTACAATTCATGGGGTCACAGCACTGGTATTTACAGTACATTTCTTCTTTGTTCTGCCCAGGCAAAAGGCTTGGGGGAACCAGTCTTAACTGTTTCTAGGGGGTGTTGAAGCACTCTGTGTACAGTGCTCACACCCTACTTTGTCAGATGGGAGCTCGGTCCTCAAACAACCACAGGGGGGCGGAGCCAGCATTCACTCATGCATGCACAGACCGATTCAGGGTCAGGGGACTACTCCTCCCACTACTCCAAATGCAGATCCCCTATTCAGCCTAACGCTGACTCACCCTGCCCACCCTGGAGCCACACACACCTCCACAGCCCCTGTCACTCCAAAGCCAGACATGCAATCCACATCAGGCAGGCAGACACATAGCACACAGAAATGCCAACTTCTAAAAGTAGCATTTTTAAAATAGTGATAATAAATCTGCGCACACCATTGCACAGCATTTTTCATTACCATACCAACCATACCAAACTTAACCATGCTGCTCCTCTCATATCAGGAATTACTGCTGAAGCCCTTATCAGGGAATTCCCAATGCATTCCTATGGGAGGGCAGCATTCCTATGGAAGGGCAGCATTCCTATGGGAGGGCAGCCTCACAGCAGTGAGAAACCAAAAGGGTGGTTTGTCACTGCTAGGACATGTCACACACTTAAAGTACATGTCCTACTTTTACCTACAATACACCCTGCCCATAGGGCTTGCTAGGGCCTTCCTTGGGGGTAACAGACATGCAGTAAAAGGGGGGTCACAGACATGGCACACACTTTAGGTGCCATGTCACAGCGGCAGTAACACTGTACACACAGGTCCTGCAATGGCAGTGGCCTGAGACAGGTTTCAAAGGCTACCTTGATGGGTGGCATAATCAGGGCTGCAAGCCCACCATTAGCATTTAATTTACCGGCCCCAGGTATCTGAGATACCACTTTACAAGGGACTGACAGGTAAATTAAATATGCCCAACGGGTGTAGACCCATCTTACCATGTTTACCACAGAGAGCACACACACTTTATACTGGACAGCAGTGCTAAAGTGCCCAGAGTCCTAAATCCAGCAACACCATGTCCGAAAAAAGGCTAGGAGGAAGGCAAAAAGTTCAGGGATGACCCTGCAAAAAGGGACAAGTCCAACATCGGCAATTAAGTTACTTTTAAGTCTCTGGTAAATGGCCCTACATGTACCCAGGCTCTATAAATTAAATGCTAATAGTGGGCCCACATCACCCATTGTGCAGTTCACTAAAATAGCCTTTTAAAACATACCTCAGCCTGCTACTGCAGCCTGTAGTGTTAAACTGCCATTTCGACAGGGCAAAATAAATCTTTTACCAGGCCTAAACTTTACTTTTTGATACACATAAGTCACCCCATAGTTAGGCCCCAAAGGCTTATAGGGTAGGGTGCATTATATTTAAAAGATAGGACAAGTGTACTTATGTTGTACATGTCCACAAAGTAAAAAATTCCTTAACTCGTTTTTCACTGTTGCAAGATCTATCTCTCACTGGGTACACTTATTACACTTAATAAGTGATAACTGTGGATTTTGAGCAAATAGAGATATGCTGTTTGCACTATAATTCATTGTAATTTAAAACACTCTTTAATGGCGAAGTCACAATTCTGAAAATGTCACCTTTAGAAAACCGAAGTATACAAAATTAGCCCCCTACACCATGGAATTATGTAACGCTTGAGTAGGCTAAGTAATTATTACATGTCTCTCATAACCAACATGTGTTGGAAGTCTATTTGCAATGTTCCTCATGTGTACTCTCACACTCTATACCTTTAATACCTTTAATATTGACATTACATATGAATCAAGACATACTCGCAAACATTTAACACACAAATTAAAATAGATGTAGTACACAGAAAATATATTCATAAAACAATAGAAAAATATGTAAAATCAATATAATGTGAATAATATTAATAATAAGAATAATAACGTAAATCAATGAATCACTGACAGAATTTCGATTTCTCAAAAATCGACCTACTATAACATCGAGTCTCAAATATCGATAGCACTAATATCGTCACCCTATACTTAACATGAAAACGACAATAATATCGAGCTAACTATATTGATGCACAAAAATATCGTCTACAAAAATATTGTCAACATTATTTTCGAATACCATAATATCGACACTCAATACTACATATAACACACTACAATAATATCGATTAATAAAATTTCGATAGCACTATTTTCGTCATTATCAAAATATCGATAGCTAAATAATACTCATTTTTTTATATATAACACCAATAAACCTATTCTCTAAGTAATACACACATTTCAAATGACTTCACTAATGTATTTTCTATTTATTAAGTAACATTTAGTGTACAAAATTGTGTTTTCCCAAACTGACGATATTTGTATATAAACTCTTTGTAAACATACTTTTTTAATACTTAGTACTCATTTTACATTTTCTTTATTTATTACAATAGTTTTTTATTACATAAATATATAATTTCAATTCCTCAACATAAACTATATAAGAAGATATATCTCAAATGTTTAACTTAAAAAAAATTCAAACTAACCAATAGTAACTCGTCTTTACATATCTGACCAATCAGATAGCAAACTTAATTACACATACACTATATAAACCAGTCACAAACAGCCATACAAGTTGCAGGAAATATTCTTCGTGACCACATACTGCCAATTTTGGGAGCACCATCTATATTATTCTCTGCAAGAAAATTCGTCCTGAAACTACAAGTAAGTAATCATATAGCTCTGTTAATAAATTGTAATGTTTTTTTGCTATTACTTATAGACCAAGATTTGTAACCTAATTTGTTGTTTCTTTATGTACTTTGCCTTTAAACAGACTCTACAAACAAATCAAGTTATACTTCAACTTCAAGATACTGGACACTTTAAATTTAAAAAAGGTATCTACATATGTTTAGTATTTACGTAACGTTATTTGACAATTATTGTCCTAATTTCAAACTCTCTACTTTGTTTCTTAGCCTGTAACTCTTAATACATATTGTGAAGCCAGAATGTTTTGGGGAAAAAACGTTACAATGCTGTGTAAAAAATGTTTTCTTCCTGTTCTTAAATATGTTTCTTGTGCATTTACTCATAATACATGTGTCATCCCAGGTTCTTTTCAGCAAATAAGTAACAATGCTTTATAACAAATGTGTATTGTTTATAGAACATATAAACGCATTGGTAATTTTCATAAACTTTCTCTCTAAACAGAACTCAAAGGTACAGAAAAGAGATAATTCACATCAAAGAACAAACATTCTGCTACTACTATAATTCTCTTGGTAAGTTCATACATAAAACATAAGAAGTCTTTATAAACTCTATAGAATGTACTAGAACTAAAAATGACTCTTTTTATGCTTCTGTTAGTATAATCTAGGAAATGTCTCTTTTAAAATCCAAATAAACAAAACTATTTTTAGAGACGTTATAAACTACAAAAAATGTTACAAATAAACAAATTGTAACTTTTCCTATAACATACTTAATTAATTTTACACTGACCGTGGCAATAGAACCACTACATCGAACTGAACAAGCATCTAGTTTTGATAAATAGAACATTACTGCTGGTAAGTAACTTACTAGAAGAGTACTAGCTTTATTTAAAATCTTTTATACATTTCTGATTTTATTAATATTTGTATATTAACTTTTCTAGATACCAGAACTCAAGAATGACTGATGATGCAACATTTATTACATCTCAGAAAGGCAAATTTTTGTTATGCTATATGGGCTACATTTATACTCAGGAGAAACAAAAAGACCTTAAAGTGAATTGGAAGTGTACAAAATATTACTCCAATAAATGCTATAGCCGTGCTACAACAAGGGAAACTAGTGTTATTAATACCACTGAACATAATCACCCACCAAACATCTCGGAAATAGAAGTGAGATCCACTCTTGAGAATATCAAAGAATTAAGTACCAGATCAGAACTACCTACCAACGTAATTCTGAAAGAATTACTACCTAAAGTTCCCAAAGAAGCAAGAGGTCAGCTACCATCTATTGCTTCCATTAAAAGAACAATAGCAAGAACAAAAAAAGCAAGTAGACCCAATATACCAACTCCTAGAACTTTTGAAGAAGTCATAATTCCGCCAGAGCTTGTAATCACTCATAATGACGAGCCTTTTATTTTTTATGATAATCATAGCAAGGACAAAAGAATAATCATGTTTGCAACTAATAACAATATTAAAAAATTAACTGAAAGTGCTACTTGGATGATGGATGGAACTTTTTCTATATGCCCAAAACCTTTCTACCAGTTATACACAATTCATGGGCAATATCATAATACCTGTATCCCCTTCATATATTGTTTACTACCGAACAAACAAGCCACAACTTACTCAGAAATCTTACAAAAAATAAAAGAACAAACTTCTGACTACTTCCCAATGAAAATCATCATAGACTTCGAACAAGCTATGATTAATTCTATTTTGAAAACTTACCCACACACATCCATTCAAGGATGTTATTTTCATTTCAATCAATGTCTCTGGAGACATTTACAAAAATCTGCCCTTAGTGTTGAGTATGCAACAAATATAACTTTTGCATGCCAAATCAAACATCTCATTGCTCTGGCATATGAACCAGTAACTGATGTGGCCGAACATTACAATCTGTTAATTGAAAGTCCTTTCTACACCCAAAATGAGCAAAGACTCGCCCCACTTTTAGATTACTTTGAGGACAATTGGGTAGGAAGACTACATAGATCAGGCCACAGACGCCAGCCAAAATTTGCAATTCCCTGGTGGAATGTATATCTACCAACGCTCAACCAAGAGGCAAAAATGAACAATGCTGTTGAAGGTTGGCACAATGCCTTCCTCTCTTCTACTGGACGTACAACACCCACATTACACAAGCTAGTCACAGCTATACAAAAAGAACAAAGCTTTCAGGAACTTCGTATGCAGCAATCTGTCATACAACTGAAACCAAAACTCTCTAGACAAACTGCTCAAATGTATCTATATCTTCAACAGCAAGTCCAACTATATCCTACAACAAGAGGACTGGAATATCTAAAAATGATAGCCAAAACATTGAACTAATTGCAATAAGTAAATCAATTGATAAAGATCAAACAATATCCTTAATCTAATAAAACACATATTTTAATATAATAAAAAAATATTTATTTAGTCTAATTTATTTTTTAACACTATTATAAAAAGACTAAATAAATATATTATTATATCACAATATTTGTTTTTAAATACTGTTTCCATCCAAAGAAAATAACATAAATTAATAACTTACCTTTAAATAGAACATCATAAAGATTAATCCTTTACCGACAATACAATGTGTAAATGTCAAAGACTTAATCCAACAAATCATTAATTATGTTTCAAATAACTCTGCTAAAACTATCCATCATCCAAATAAAACGACTATTTAAATGCCATTTAAAATGACGACTGTTATCTTAAACTGTGAATAATATTTCACAGAACTCAAAATATAAAGGAAGAATGTAAATCATCTCCGTTCTAACAACAGAAACACACTTCCTTTCCCTAAAAAAAAAAATAATCGGAAACGGAAATAGCTGTTTCAAAATACGAGAAAAAAAAAAGCTAAACAATCCCACCGACATAACACTAACGAGTATCCCATAATATATAAACATAACATTCCTAATTGTTTTTTATTTTAATTAAATTATACCACATACTCATTAACTCCAACTATTTTAAATGGCTCAAAAAGTCGTGAACGAAAATACGTATTGAGTCCACTCCATTATATGTAAATAGTCATACTTTAATTACCAACCCCAAAATAACAAATTACTACCTTTAATTTTAAATTACAATACTTTAAAAAGATAAAAGTAGAATCGTACCTACTCAAAAGTGAACCTGCTTCCAACCGCGACTTTCCCTTTCCCAAAATAACGCAAAAAGCCAAAGAGTGGTTACAAAATAAAAGAACCAAATTATATGTAACTGTGAAAAGTACTACTATAAATGTCCATTATTGTTATATATATATGGATCGAAATTATGTGTAATGTACAAAAAATTGTATAGTATATTGTGAATAGAAAATCTTTTTGCTTGTATATTAATTATATTTTACATACTTTTAATATTTATTACATTAAGTATGAAAATATATAAATATTTAATGTAATATTTATTAAAATTATTATATAACTACATGTGTAATATTGTATTTGTTTATCAGATTTAATTGTTTACAATATGACTAATATGTGAAAATTGTTATTATTAAAACGTATTTAATAATAATAATAATCATACATAACAATATTGTATTGTTAAAAGAATCATTGATGATGATGTACATGTTCTAATTAAGATCTTTATATTATATTATACATTTAAAAGTGTTCATATGTTAATATCATCATCAGTATATCACTATATGTATTAAACTTTAGTGACTTATGTTTTTTTATTACACATGTTTAATGTTTTATTAAGAAACAATAATTTTATTATGTATGTATAATATCATACATTGCATTATGTGAACTAACCATTTTTTCTCTACAAATTAAAAGTACTTGTCAAGAAAACTACTCTAAAAAGTGATTATTAAAAGAACATTGTCCTCCTTTTTTTATATTTATACCAAACATAGCTTGATAAAATGTATATGTGATCGTATTTTTCAAGTGTTGAATAAAAAAATTTACAATAAAGAAAACTGGTGTCATTATTTAGTATTACCTATGACAAAATCATTTTTATGTATTTTTGCTAATGTATTATAACTATAATGTTCTATCTATTTCTATATACCACATGTAATTAGAGTACATACTATACACTGAACTTATAACAATTATTATTCATACACCCATATACATATAATATCAATATTTGAAAGACACATAATTAATTTTTTTAATATTCCGACTCCAATCACCATTTACTTTATGTAATTGCTTATCAAAAAACATGAAGAATTTACTTTTACAACTGCAATCACCATTTAATTAGGGTAAGTGCAGGACACAGAACATATAGAATTTACTCTTCCAACTCCAATTAACAATTAATTTAAGTAACTGCAGGACATTAATTTATAATAAATTACTATAGTAAATCAAATTTTAAAAAATGATTAATGTAATATAATTAAATGTAATTTCATATAATAAATTTAATTTAAATTGAATCTTAATTTATGTTTTCCCTGTACCCCTATAACTAAAAACTGAACCAGAATCCCAAAATACCCCTTTACCCACAAACTAAAAACTAACCCTGAAAGCTAAAAATACCCCTTTATCCACAAACTAAAAACTGACCCTGAAACCTAAAAATACCCCTTTACCCACAAACTAAAAACTGACCCTGAAACCTAAAAATACCCCTTTACCCACAAACTAAAAACTGACCCTGAAACCTAAAAATACCCCTTTACCCACAAACTAAAAACTGACCCTGAAACCTTACAAAACCCCTTCACCCACAAACTAAAAACTGACCCTGAAACCTTACAAAACCCCTTCACCCACAAACTAAAAACTGACCCTGAAACCTAAAAATACCCCTTTACCCACAAACTAAAAACTGACCCTGAAACCTAAAAATACCCCTTTACCCACAAACTAAAAACTGACCATGAAACCTCACAAAACCCCTTTACCCACAAACTAAAAACTGACCCTGAAACCTCACAAAACCCCTTTACCCACAAACTGAAAACTGACCCTGAAACCTTACAAAACCCCTTTACCCACAAACTAAAAACTGACCCAGAAACCTTACAAAACTCCTTCACCCACAAACTAAAAACTGACCCTGAAACCTAAAAATACCCCTTTATCCACAAACTAAAAACTGACCCTGAAACCTAAAAATACCCCTTTACCCACAAACTAAAAACTGACCCTGAAACCTCACAAAACCCCTTTACCCACAAACTAAAAACGGACCCTGAAACCTCACAAAACCCCTTTACCCACAAACTAAAAACTGACCCTGAAACCTTACAAAACCCCTTTACCCACAAACTAAAAACTGACCCAGAAACCTTACAAAACTCCTTCACCCACAAACTAAAAACTGACCCTGAAACCTTACAAAACCCCTTCACCCACAAACTAAAAACTGACCCTGAAACCTATAAATACCCCTTTACCCACAAACTAAAAACTGACCCTGAAACATAAAAATACCCCTTTACCCACAAACTAAAAACTGACCCTGAAACCTTACAAAACCCCTTCACCCACAAACTAAAAACTGACCCTGAAACCTAAAAATACCCCTTTACCCACAAAATAAAAACTGACCCTGAAACCTTACAAAACACCTTCACCCACAAACAAAAAACTGACCCTGAACACTTAAAATACCCCTTCGCACACAAACAAAAAACTGACCCTGAACGCAAAAAATTTACCTTTGATAAAACTACCCACCCTTATCCACTATAAACTAGACATCCCACTCCTAAAATTATGATACATTTCTTTAGTAAATATGTACTAAATTATATATTTATAATACTTTTTAGTACATACACAAAATACCTAAATTCAAAACAAAAACATAATAGTGTTCAAAATTTCGGATTTAAATAATATGTATATAAAATTTCGAAAAGAAAAAATAATTAAATACAATGCGAAATTTTATATTCTATGATTACAGTATACTTTGTTTATACACTACCCACCCTTATCCCCTTGAAACTATACATCCCACTCCTAAAATAATTAGACAAATATTTATAGAAAATATATAAAAATATTATATTTACAATTCTTTTTCGTACATACCCAAAAGCAAACTTAAAAAATGTGTACTATATTCGATAACAATCGATATAATTTCGCATAATTCTAAATATTTTTTTCTATTTTAGAAATTTCGCAAATTTATAAGAAAATGCGAAATATTTATTTATATAATTACCCTATATTTTTTAAAACACTACCCACCCTTATCCCCTATAAACTCTACATCCCGCTCCTAAAATTATTTCACAAATATTATTAAAATATAAATAAATAATTTAATATTTATAATACTTTTTAGTACATACACAAAAATTAATAAATTTTTTTAATATACTTCCTAAATTTCGATCAAATTTCGACTACTACTAATATTTTAGTAAATTATCGAAATTTAGAAATTTACATGAACATTCGAAATTCGAAATTGTAAAATTACACTATACTTTTTTAAAACACTACCCACCCTTATCCCCTATAAACTCTACATCCCGCTCCTAACATTAATATACAATTATTTAGTAAAAATTAAAATATTAATATATATTTACACAATTTATTAATATATATCCAAAAGCAAACTACAAATAATTTAACAATACTCCATGAATTTATATAAAAATTCGCATTTTACACAAATTAGAATTAAATTTCGAAAATGTATAATTTTACTTAAAATGCGAAATTTATTATTCCATAATTACACTATACTTTTTTAATACACTACCCACCCTTATCCCCTATAAACTCTACATCCCGCTCCTACACTTATAACTAAAATTATTTAAATTATATGTATAAATTACCTTATATATAAACAACATTTAACTATATCATTACTTAACATACTTTAAAACGTCACTTTTACATATCGATATTTTTGCCAATCGATATTTTCAGCTTCGATATTACTGATTTCGACATTCATGTCTTCGATATTATTGACACACACATAAATCGATATTTTCTACTACGATATTTTGGTTTTCGATATTTCTTACCATCGATATTTAGGACTCGATATTATGGTACTTCGACATTAACAACTCGATATTTTGACTGTCTACCAAATCAATCAATCAGGCTCAACTTGTCCCCCGAGAGAGTATACAGGCGCATGATGCAGGTCTCAATGGAAGAGCCAGGTCTTGAGCCAATTCCTGAAGTTGGTCAGCAAGGGTTCGGTGTGGAGGTGTAGAGTGAGGGTGTTCCTGGCTTTGGCGGCAAGATGGGAGCATCCTCCGGCACGGCAGCTGCTTATGTATGGGATCTGTGCGAGGATGAGGTGTGGGGAGCAGAGGAATCTGGGGTATCAGTGGAAATTCAGGCTGTGGTTCATGTAGGTGGGTCCTTGGTCATGTAGGGCTTTGTAGGCAGTGGACTGGAACTTGAAATGACCTCTGTTTTTGACTGGGAGCCAGTGGAGGTCTTTCAGGTGCTGGGCGATGTGGGTTCTCTTTGGCAGGTTGCACACGCATTACGTAAATCCATAGCATAGGGATTTAATTTAGTTTGCTTCAATTGACTGATCCCTCCCCTTACTGCCTCAACAGGTTCTCTCCCTGTTATGATTTACACCTTTAGAAAGTTGTCATTTTTTTGTCCAAACCATTTATACCTTCTGCCAGTGACCTAGGTTACATATCTGTGAATCGCTCTGCTTTTGGAGTTTGTTTATTTCTGCCAGACGGTGACAGAAAGGGAGGCTTAGGTGTGAACAGGATGGGTCATATACCAGCCCACTCACACTTCAAATGGCTTTGCCTCCTACCCACACCTGCCTTTTGTCAACCTAAGACAATTTGGAGCCTTGACAGCGGAAGGACTTTCTAGAGCGAGATGTGGGGGTAGGGCATGGAGTACCACCAGACAAAGGCTGGTACCAGAGACTTAAGCTTCCAGAGTCACTCTTCAAAACACTATTGGGGGAAGCCACACTTGGAGTTGACGTTGTTGCCTGAACAGGGACTTCAAGCCCCAGACTCCCTGGCCCTGCCTGACCTCACCAGTGCACCCAGAGGCTCTTAAACCATTTTTGCGGCTACCGCAGTGCAGGACGCACAGAGCGATGCCCAGGCAAAGTCCGGCCTGAGGGCTGGCACGTCCTTGCCTGTCACTGACCAGAGAAGGCCGGGCTGGACCCCCTGATATTCGTGACACAACATATTAAAGGTGCTGTTGACTGATTATCCCTTGCCTGCCATGTAGGAGCACTCTATTAGCGGGTGAGAGTCTTAGCAGCACCTTTAATCCCTTTCTCACTGCTCCATCAGGATTCAAGCAAGCCGGGCCGAAGAAGGCTGAAATGCCAGAAACCGGTCCCCGGTAGCTTGTCTCCTTTCTGGTGAAGAATTGGCTTGGTAGTTTAGTCTGCCCTGTTCCCACGATGCACTGGGCCAGGGACAGACTGATTTGCATATAGCCAGGTTCTGAACTGGGATGGGGCAGTGAGATAAATAACGGTGATGGATCAAGCCCTGATCTTTGGACTGGGTAAGAGTGGTCTGTTTAACTCAGACACTCTGTTCATCACCACCCCCTTTTTGTAAATCGTTTTTGGCCACTATAGGTGTGGCAGGGTATACTCAGACATGAGTCCCTTTCTCACTGCTCCATCAGGATTCAAGCAAGCCGGGCCGAAGAAGGCTGAAATGCCAGAAACCGGTCCCCGGTAGCTTGTCTCCTTTCTGGTGAAGAATTGGCTTGGTAGTTTAGTCTGCCCTGTTCCCATGATGCACTGGGCCAGGGACAGACTGATTTGCATATAGCCAGGTTCTGAACTGGGATGGGGCAGTGAGATAAATAACGGTGATGGATCAAGCCCTGATCTTTGGACTGGGTAAGAGTGGTCTGTTTAACTCAGACACTCTGTTCATCACCACCCCCTTTTTGTAAATCGTTTTTGGCCACTATAGGTGTGGCAGGGTATACTCAGACATGAGTCCCTTTCTCACTGCTCCATCAGGATTCAAGCAAGCCGGGCCGAAGAAGGCTGAAATGCCAGAAACCGGTCCCCGGTAGCTTGTCTCCTTTCTGGTGAAGAATTGGCTTGGTAGTTTAGTCTGCCCTGTTCCCATGATGCACTGGGCCAGGGACAGACTGATTTGCATATAGCCAGGTTCTGAACTGGGATGGGGCAGTGAGATAAATAACGGTGATGGATCAAGCCCTGATCTTTGGACTGGGTAAGAGTGGTCTGTTTAACTCAGACACTCTGTTCATCACCACCCCCTTTTTGTAAATCGTTTTTGGCCACTATAGGTGTGGCAGGGTATACTCAGACATGAGTCCCTTTCTCACTGCTCCATCAGGATTCAAGCAAGCCGGGCCGAAGAAGGCTGAAATGCCAGAAACCGGTCCCCGGTAGCTTGTCTCCTTTCTGGTGAAGAATTGGCTTGGTAGTTTAGTCTGCCCTGTTCCCATGATGCACTGGGCCAGGGACAGACTGATTTGCATATAGCCAGGTTCTGAACTGGGATGGGGCAGTGAGATAAATAACGGTGATGGATCAAGCCCTGATCTTTGGACTGGGTAAGAGTGGTCTGTTTAACTCAGACACTCTGTTCATCACCACCCCCTTTTTGTAAATCGTTTTTGGCCACTATAGGTGTGGCAGGGTATACTCAGACATGAGTCCCTTTCTCACTGCTCCATCAGGATTCAAGCAAGCCGGGCCGAAGAAGGCTGAAATGCCAGAAACCGGTCCCCGGTAGCTTGTCTCCTTTCTGGTGAAGAATTGGCTTGGTAGTTTAGTCTGCCCTGTTCCCATGATGCACTGGGCCAGGGACAGACTTATTTGCATATAGCCAGGTTCTGAACTGGGATGGGGCAGTGAGATAAATAACGGTGATGGATCAAGCCCTGATCTTTGGACTGGGTAAGAGTGGTCTGTTTAACTCAGACACTCTGTTCATCACCACCCCCTTTTTGTAAATCGTTTTTGGCCACTATAGGTGTGGCAGGGTATACTCAGACATGAGTCCCTTTCTCACTGCTCCATCAGGATTCAAGCAAGCCGGGCCGAAGAAGGCTGAAATGCCAGAAACCGGTCCCCGGTAGCTTGTCTCCTTTCTGGTGAAGAATTGGCTTGGTAGTTTAGTCTGCCCTGTTCCCATGATGCACTGGGCCAGGGACAGACTGATTTGCATATAGCCAGGTTCTGAACTGGGATGGGGCAGTGAGATAAATAACGGTGATGGATCAAGCCCTGATCTTTGGACTGGGTAAGAGTGGTCTGTTTAACTCAGACACTCTGTTCATCACCACCCCCTTTTTGTAAATCGCACCTTTAAACCAAGCAGGTTCAGGTCTTGAGCCAGGCTATCGTGGGTGTTTGCTCTTTTTG